>NC_089583.1:10090037-10390037 GCF_019320115.1 Miscanthus floridulus | reverse complement strand
ATTTGTAGTTTTGCTGTATGTTGTGATCAGAGGTGGCCTAGCACTCAATGACATAGGGTTTATACTAGTTCAGGTAACGTGCCCTATGTCCAGTTTGAGTCAGTCGGTGACTTTATTCCTGAGCCTAGGTACTCAAAGTTTGTTGTGGGGTTACAAATGGAAGGGAGAAAGATGGGGGTACAAGAGGTCCAGTCGGACTCTAGTCTGAAGGGCTGAGAGCGATGGGAGCTCTGATATGTGCTAAGTGTTTGAGCGTGTGCTCGAGGTTTAAACCTAGTGGTTCTGCTTTTGTGTGTGTGAACTCTGGGATCTATCTGTTGGAAGAGAGCGCATCCCCTTTTATAGATGAAGGGGATGACCTTACAAGCAAGAGAGAGAGAGAGAGAGAGTACGCATGCTACTAAGTCTTATTGCCCATGCCATCGGGTACAAGATGATGGTAGGTGCCCATAACACTATTGTTGTCAGACACATGTGTGAGATTTTACCGTATTCACCATGTATGGTAGATGATGGCGCCCACAACACTGTCGATGTCTAGAGGCATGTGGGGGGAGCCTTACCGCATTTGTCTGGTATGGGAGTTGATGGCACCCACAACACTAGTAGGGCAAATGTGGGCACCCACAACACTGCTTGGGTTCTGTCATGCCTAGAAGGTTGTAGGGCACCCTCTTGACATGTCCCATCGCTTATTGTCCTATAGGTGTGTAGTGTATGGTCCTTGGTATCATGGTCGACTTGAGTGGCCTGCCTTACTTGCTTTGTTCGTTTCCTGGTCCTCACCGAGTGGGCATCCCTGGTCGGATTGGTTCCAGTCGGCTCTGACTATGCCAGTCAGAGAAGAGCTATAAGCAGGGGTTCGGTGCATCCCCGGTCAAAGGTGTGGGTCAGAGTTGGAGGCGGTGCGCTGTTCCTCCTTGGCTAGGCCTTTCGGTCGGAGAGGCAGGCCGGAGTCGAAAGCGAGGCCTTCTGATCAGAGAGGCGAGCCGGAGTCGGAAGTAGGCGCTGTTCCTCCTTGGCCAGGCCTTCCGGTCGGAAGCTGGTTTGCCCTTCTGTACTATTGTTAGGTTTTCAGGTCGGGCTAGGAGTTATGCGTCATTCGCAACATCGTCTGCTGGGTCGAGCCTTTGTTAGGAAGCCAGGTCCATGAGGGATCCTAGGTT
Source organism: Miscanthus floridulus (assembly GCF_019320115.1). Classification (NCBI taxonomy): domain Eukaryota; kingdom Viridiplantae; phylum Streptophyta; class Magnoliopsida; order Poales; family Poaceae; genus Miscanthus; species Miscanthus floridulus. The sequence continues at coordinate 10,388,871 of NC_089583.1, read as the reverse complement.
TATGAACCCAACACACATTGTACTCACTAAGCATAGACCTTGTCATATTAATGAGTGTTCTATTCTTCCTTTCAACAAGGCCATTTGATTGTGGAGTGTACTTGGCCTAGAATTGATGCCTAATTCAAAACTCATCACAAAGCTCATCAACTCTTGTATTCTTGAATTCACTTCTATTGTCACTTCTCACTTTCTTGATGGTTGTTTCAAACTCATTGTGTATTCTCTTGACAAATGATTTAAATGTTGCAAATATATCACTCTTGTCAACAAGAAAAAAAGACCCATATGTATCTAGTGAAATCATCCACAATCATAAATCCATATTTATTTCCACCAATGCTAGTATATGTGGTTGGTCCAAACAAGTTCATATGTAATAACTCAAATGCCTTGCATGTGCTCATGATGCTCTTCTTAGGATGTGTGTTGCCAACTTGCTTTCCAGCTTGACATGCACTATATAGCTTATCTTTCTCAAATGTGACATCTTTCAAGCCTAACTTGGTTATACTTGATCAATTTGTTCAATTGTTTCACTCCAATATGACCAAGCCTTCTATGCCATAACCAACCCATGCTAGACTTAGTGAACAAACATGTTGTGAATTGAGCTTCACTAGCATTGAAATAGCCTAAGTATAGATTCTCATACCTAAAGCCTTTGGAGATCAAGTTAGAGCCATCTACACTTATGATCTCTACATCATCAACTCTAAATATGCACTTGAAACCAAGATCACAAAGTTGAGATACCAATAATAGGTTGAAGTTCAAGCTCTCTACTAGTAGCACATTAGAAATGCTCAAATCATTGGATATTACAATCTTACCAAGCCCTTTGACCTTGTCTTTGCCATTGTCACCAAATGTGATACTATCATAACCATTGCTATCATTTGTGTTGAATTGAATTGAACATTCTTGAATCACTGGTCATGTGTTGTGTGCACCCACTATCAAGCACCTAATGCCTTCCTCCGGCTTTATAATTGACCTACAAAAGAAGATCAATTCCTTTTAGGTATCCAAACTTGCTTGGGTCCTTGAAGGTTAGTTACCAAGGTCTTTGGTACTCAAATGGCCTTCTTCTTTGGGCCCATAATTGGTGTACCAATGAACTTAGCCTTCACACCATTGGCACCCTTAACAAGCATGTAACAAGAATCAAAACAAATTGAGGATACATGAGCATTGTTCTTGTTCTTGTTCTTTTGGCAATTTTGCTCTAGGTGCCCAACTTGCTTGCATCTATTGCAAAATCGACCATTGCTCTTCACAAAGCTAATTTTGGGAGTAGCAAAGGCCGCCTTGCCTTTCTTGGGGGTATAGCCCAATCCCTCTTTGTTAAGAGAGAACCTTTGTCTGCCCAAGCACTTTAGCAAGTGGGCCTCACCTCCATAGGCCTTGCCTAGGGCATGAGTGAGCTCATCCACCTCTCTCTTAAGAGTCTCATTCTCAACCATTAGTGAGGCATCACAAGTGAAACCATCACTAGTAGTAGAGATATAAGTGGTGGTGGTGGTGGATGATGAGCTACAAGAAGGGTTAGTGGGAGCAATAACAATAGGTTCATAAAAAGATTCATCAATTATGTCATATGTTATGCCCACGTCACATGACACTACAACCCTTTCCTTATTTTGTTCAAGAAGCAAGGAGTGAGATTTCTCAAGCTTGGAGTGAGCCTTGCCAAGCTTCTCATAGGCTTCCATTAGCCTCTCATGAGTAGCATTGAGCTCATCAAAGGATTGCTCAAGAGCACTAAGCTTCTTTTGCAATTCTTTGCACTTCTTGTTCTTTTTGTTAATTATTGAATCGGCTTGTTGTAGCATATCTACAAGTTGTTCATTAGATAATTCATCATCATCACTATCACTTTCATTCTCTTTTTCATTTTTACTATCATAATCACTTTCATCATATTTTACCTTGTGGCCCTTAGCCATGAAGCATGATGGAGTATCAAATAGTGAAGGCTTGTTGTTGATAGCAATGCTTGCAAGAGCCTTTTTCCTGGATGCCTTCTTGTCATCATCACTTGAGTCATCATCATCCAAAGAAGCATCACTATCCCATGTCACCACATAGGAGCCACCCTTCCTCTTCTTCTTGAAGGTCATCTTCTTCTCCTTCTTTTCTTTCTTTTCCTTCTTGTCTTTTTTTTCTTCTCATTTTCTTCATTATCACTATTGTAGAGATATTCTGCTACAACATGATCGGGACTCTTGCAATTGTAGCATAGTCTCATATACTCCTTTTTCTTAGTGTGATCTCTTCTTTTTCTTGCACAATAGCCCTTTTTCTTCTTCATCTTGCCAAACTTGCGCACAAAGAGAGCTAGTGCTTCATCATCACTATCATCATTGGAGCATTCTTCATCACTTGATTCTTCTCTCTTAGCCTTGCCCTTGCTCTTGTTCTTGGATGAGGTGCTAGCCTTGAATGCTACACTCTTCTTCTTGTTGTCTTCGTCTTCCTTCTTCACAACCTCATCATCATTATCATTAAATTGATCTTCAGTCATGACATCTCCAAATACCTCATTGGGAGATACATCCTTCAATCCACCTCTAAAGATGATAGTTCTTAATGTCTTGAATCTCTTTGGCAAGCACATTAAGAACTTGTGAGAGAAGTCCTCATCCTTTACCTTCTCACCCAAACTCTTGAGATCATTGATGATGACTTGTAGCCTATAAAACATCTCCAAAATGAACTCATCATCTTTCATCTTGAAGTTTGATAGCTTGTCTTTGAGCATGTAGAGCTTGGCACTTTTTGCCATTGAAGTGCCCTCATATGTTTCCTCTAATCTCACCCAAACTTCACTTGCATTCTCAAGATCTTTGATTTGCTCAAATACCTTTAAATCAATGCCATTATATATTGTGTTGAGTGCCATGGTATTACATTATTTGTTGATCTTGTCATTGTCAGTGAGATTGGTAGCATCAAGAATCACAAACTCATTCTCTACTACATCTCACACCTTGTCATTGATTGAACCAAGGTACATCTTCATCTTTCTCTTTCAATAGTCAAAAGATGTGCAATCAAAGAACGGTGGTTTACTCTCAACATGGTTGAACACTATTTGAGCCATATTTTGCACCGAAGGTTGTTAAGCCTTCAATCAAACGGTAACCACAGCTTTGATACCACTTGAAAGGTTCTAATTGGCTAGACGGGGTGAATAGCCTAATTTAAAAACTACAAACCACTAGACAAACTTGTTAGACAACTAAAAGGCTATAAAGCTTTTTGCACTAGCTCTAACAAGTGTTGCAAGCCTTCTATCCCAACAATTCTAGTTGCTATAATCTCTAAGACAATCAATGGCTAAGTCACTAAGAGCTCTCAAAAGCTAGCTACACTAAAGAGCTCAACAAGGTGAGAAGCTAAACTAGCAAAGGTAATACAAGCTCGCAAAACTTATTGCACTAAAGAGCTTGTTACAACTAGTTTGCACGAAGTAAAGAGAAGATGGAGAAGTTTATACCACCATGTAGAGGTGGTGAACCAATCAACCAATCAACACAATATGAATACCGGGTGAAATCCAATGGCAAGAGACAATCATTTTTTCTCCTGAGGTTCACGTGCTTGTCGGCACGCTAGTCTCCATTGTGTCGACCAACACTTGGTGGTTCAATGGCTAAGAGGTGTCGCACGAATCTCATCCACACAATTGAACACCGCAAGAACCTACCCACAAGTGAGGTAGCTCAATGTCACTGAGCAATGTACTAGAGTTGCCTTTGGCGCTCCACCGAGGAAGGCACAAGACCCCTCACAAGCAACTGATCGAGGCCGGAGACAATCACCGACTCCGCTCAACGATCCTCCAATCACCGGGCCGTCTAGGTGTTGGCAAACACTAAGAGTAACAAGCTCACAACCAGCCCAAATCATCCGACTAGTGCCACAAGATGAAACAACTCAATGCAATGCACTAGAGGCTCTACAATCTCACTCAAAATGATGAAATCAAGTGAACAAGTGAGTGGAGTGTGTTGCTCAGCTTCCAAAGGGTGTTCATAAGTGTATGAGGTGTTAAGAGGGTGGCCAAGGGCGACCACACCCTCTATTCAGCGGCGGATTCAGAAAATATTTTAGGGGGGACTGAACAACACTGCTGCTCGATCTTAAGTCTCAGCCCCCCTACACTATAGAACTTTGCCTAAAAATTCATAGGGGCTCTACAGTAATTTGCACTATTTCAGTTTGGGTAGGGGGCTTGAGCCCCGCCCCCCCGCCCCACTGCTGGATCCGCCCCTGCCTCTATTTATAGTCACACAAGCAAATAGAACTGTTACCCCTTTGGAGCTATTTCTATGAGGGCATCGGACAGGGCGGTGCGGTCACCGGACAGGGGGTGACGGTGCCCCCCATGGTCGAATTCCAATGGTCGACCAATGGCTAGTTGGTCACTAGATAGGTTGACGGTGGCACCGGACAGGGTGTGGCGATGCCACCCTGGCCGAGCCCTCGAAAACCCTGCTCTCTAGATAATTAGGACGGTGCGCCGCCACCCCACGGCGGTGACCAGGGCAGTGCACCGTCACCCCACAGCGGTGCCCTTTCGGACCTAACTCCAGCAAGTCCTAGCCTCGGTTAAAAAGCGGCGGTTGCACCGGAGAGCCACCGACGGTGCATCGTCACGCACATGGCGGTGCACACCGCCGTGTCCGGTGACCTCATCAAAGCTGCTGCTCTCGGCCATGTCCAGATGGGCACCGGACAGGCCTAGGCAGTGCACCGCCTCACCCATGGCGGTGACCACCCGAGGTAAAAACCTCCGTTAGCTGCGTTTTCGATTCTCGATTCGATCCACAAGCAGTCTAACACTACTTTACAAGGGATGCTAACTCTCAAAGTGTTTTCCCAAAACATGTTATAGCCAAGTTAGCATTACTCAAAATATTTTCGATAAATATTTTTGCTTGCTCTCCGATATGCACTGGGCTTAAATGCAATGCATGAAGTCCAACATCTAGTGGCACTAGATGACCGAATTGCCTAGTTAAGAACCCCTCTTAATAGTATGGCCACCTACTCTAAATGTGATCACACTCTCTATAGTGTCTTGATCACTGAAACAAAATCTCTATTTATACCTTTGCCTTGATCTTCATAGGGTTTTGTTTTTCTTTTTCTTCTTTTTCAAGTTGAGCACTTGATCATCATCACATGTGGCCATCTAGTCATTTCATGTGATCAACATCACTATTTGAGTGCCGTCATGCTCCTCACTTGGATTGCACCAACCTAGCTCATATCACAACTCATGACAAAGGTTAGTGCTAGGTTTTATCAATTATCCAAAACCAAACTTAGGCTTTCATCCTGGTAACAGTCAAACTTCCTCAAGAGTTTCTCATCACAATCTTTAATCATGGTTTCTTGCAAACCAATGAAATGAAAAGAATATTGCTAAATAAGACTCTTAAGATAAGTAGACACCTCCTTCTTCCTAAGACCTCTACAGTTCCAAATCAAGCCTTGTAGCGTCATTTTTAACCGATTTGATAGTTTTGGAAGAGGTAACCTTGCGAGGCCTCCCTCTTCTGCGTTTGATCAAGTCAGGACCTTCCTGATCTTGTCGTTCCCCCTTGCTGCTTGGGGAGATTTTGATATTTTTCATTTTCCCCTTTTTTTTCTTTCTAGATTCAACAAAGATGAAGTCATCTGACTCAGATGATTCATCATGGATCCAAATCAGATCCAAAATTTTATTATCTCTAGGATCCTCCTCAACTGTCTCAGTATGAAGGGCAGAAACTTTATCACATTGTTTTTGATATAGATTATTTCTTGCCTGTTCTAGATCTTTTAGTATGTCAAATGTATCAAAATCAGTAGCATCTAGAATGACACCCATATCAGCAGTAACAGTTATAATATCTTCAACAGGTAATGCAGAAAATGAGTTATAATTTGAAGTGTTACCTTCAAGGTTCCTTTTCTTAGCCATTCTTTCATTCTTCTCCATTGTCGTAACAGCAGTATCCTTCTTAAGCCTCTCACTTCAACGTCTCTCCGGAGTTTGCTGACATATCATTGATTGGTTGTTCTTTTGACCAGGATCAGAAGTATCATCATTGACTTGCAGTTCATTAGACTTGTCAGAAACATTCACTTCTCCCCCCACACTCTCTTGGGTGTTAACGATGTGGTCGTCAGGGATGAAAAATGGCATGCTTCTTAGATACAAAATGTTTATTAGAGGACGGACATATGAAATGGGAACTTGAAATAAAAGCAGCAGCCGTAGAGTAGAGCATCAGGCTTCAGGCACCACTGTTTGTCAGAGAAGTGTGTAGCTAACAATGCAGACGTACGCTTAATTGGTGGTTTACTTTCAGGCGATCCAGACCCTCGGCGGCACGAGCTGAGATTCCACGAGCCTCCCGGGGCAGCCGCCATGGCCGCCGGGCACCCGGAGCTGCTGCACAAGTACCACCATGGCCGTTTCGAGCTCGGCATTGGGCAATCCATGGTGAGTGAGAGTTGTTATTTGTAGCAATGACAGTACAGTACAGAACGTAGCAGTTCGTAACTGTAATAAGCTGTTATTAATAAGTTCCAACGACATTGGCTGTAACTGATGATGAAGGTCTTTAACAACAACGCCATTCCTGACCATCAGAGTTATGGCGCTGCGTACTATCCCTTCTACGGAGCCCAAGCTTTGGTACGTACATGAACGTCGTATATACCATCTTCGTTCACACAGATCCTTGTTAATTGGCTTCTCAAGACTCTAGTAGGAGGAGTAATAATCTACCTACTCGTGCTGACTCGTTTCACCATATATATTATATATTTGCAATTAAATGATGAAGCACGGGAGGGTGCTCCTGCCGCCAGCGATCGCGGCCGAGGAGCCGGTGTACGTGAACGCCAAGCAATTCAACGGCATCCTCCGGCGGCGCCTGGCGCGCGCCAAGCTTATGGCCGCCAGGGACCGCCGGGTCTCCGGGAACCGCAAGCCATACCTGCACGAGTCACGGCACCTGCACGCGCTGCGCCGGGCGCGGGGCACCGGCGGCCGCTTCCTCAACACCCGGAACCTTGACGGCAACCCGCACAAGCCGCCGCCCGAGGGCAGCGCTGCCAGCACGGCGAAGGCGGCGGCGAGGCTGCAGCAGCAGGAGCGGCAGGCGGACGCCTTGTTCCTCTCGTCGCTGGTGAACATGGCGGGCGGCGACGGCGACGGCGGCGAGGCCACCAAGTGGCCCGGCGGCGCGCCGTCGCTGGGCTGCTGCGACCTGCTCAAGGCGTGACGGCGGCGGGTGGGCGGGAAGAGAGCCCTCGCCGTTGCCTGGCGGACGGTGTGGCTCTCTAGGACGTACGGCAACTCATTCTTGGCTCCCGGGTCCCAGGTGTGTGGTGCACAGTGCCCAGCGAGATGCAGAGCAGCTCCTTGTTGTGCACCAATGCAAACCAAGTTGTTTCAGTGTGCATGTAAAAACCGCAAGTTCGTTTGATGCAGAGTTGCAGACGCTAACTTATTCATGTTTCAAAGATCTCTCGTCCTGTTTGATGCATGAGATGGACAGTTGTGTGCACTGATGAGTGTGATGACTAAACGGCCATACTCAAGGCATTCAAGCACGTTTGGACGCCGGCCTCACATCTATCTATTAACCAGAAAACTCCAACACTAATGTCCTGCCGCTGACTGAGCATGACATAAATTGCAATCTCAAATGAAACTGCAAACTAGCTTATCCAATCGAACACAGCCACCACTTTAATGCCACAACCAAAATACGGTCTTTTCACACAACCACCACTTTAATGCCACAACCAAAATCCAAAATATGGTCTTTTCCTTTTTCGATCAAGGTTTTAGTCTTAGGACATTCTACAACAGGTTGTTTCTGCACAATAAGCCCAAAACAAGCAAATGGTACTGACAAATCCCAGGCCATCTCAAGCCACACAACCGAATTAAGAGCCTGTCACTGCTGCATATCACTGATCGAATGAAATCAGCTAAGAGCCTAAGAATGAAACATATGATGCAGAACAGAAGCTGCATCAACTGAACTTCCTGAAACAGGGCATACTTCCCTAATTGATCATATTCAGAAAAACCAAGAGCCCCTGCATCAACTGAACTTCCTGAAACAGGGCATACTGCTGCATATGTTGGCAACACAGAAAAACCAATCAAGAGTCCCTGTTATGGTTCCATTCCTTGAATCTTCACTAAAAAGGGAAAAAATATTTATACATGATGATATGAAAGACTGCAAGTCTCAAATCAAGAACATCCTGTTGTTTGATGGAGTCAGAAGGGAGCCCACAGCCCAGTCAAACATGGCATGCCTCCTTTGCTCGTTGTCTAATAAACTGTAAAAGTCCTGTTGGACTGTGACTGTCAGTAATGTTTTCAGTGAACTGAAACAATACCGTGAAATAATAATATGTTTGAACCTCAGAGCTTAAGTAATGAGTCTTGTTCCATTGAGTAAATCGCTGGAACTTTGCTTAAAACCTCTCCAGTTCAACCAACATTTAAACAGGACAGTATTTAAAACAATAACATCCTGGCTGGTGAAACTGTGTTTGCGATGAAACCATCTCAACTAGGACATGATTATGTGGGTAAGAAAACTCCAGAAAGGTGGACGCTCATATCCTGTCCCTAACTGAGCACGCTATAAATCACAATCTCAGATTGAAATTGTAAACTAGTTTATCCAATCAAACACAACCACCACTTTAATACCACAACCAAAATACGGTCTTTTTCTGGTTCTGGTTTTAGTCTTAGGACATTCTACAACATGTTGTTTCCGCACAATAAGCCCAAAACAAGCTAATGGTATTGACAAGGCCCAGGTCATCCCAAATGACACAGCTGAAAGTCTGAAACAAAGCAATTAAAAAAGAATACAGAAGAATGATCAGCAGCAATCGAACAGGATATGCTTCTGTAGACTTAATAGTCCCCCTTTCAGTACTGCAAATTACTGGAATCAACAGAGGAGTCCATATCTGTTGTAAAACACCACAATTAACAAATGTGAAATCTTCCTGGACTTATCCAGCACTGTATCTCTAAAACACCACACTTTGACGTTGCAAGAGCATCATAATCCCGGATTTAAAATTTTTCTCAGGTTTATCCATCTGAAGCATTACAATAACTAGTAGAATTTGTATGATTTTGCGAACAACAAATGAGGGTTTGGGTTTGTAATGTCAATGCAAGAAGTGAAGCATAGTCCCTATAGTTTCATCAAGAAAGAGTAGCATACATCACCAACAGGTAGCAGAATCAAATCAAAATCACATAACAACTGAACTTGATCCACCAATTTTCGAAGAGAAATTGCAGTGAAGGGAAACAAGGTATTAAGATGAATACCCATGATAGTCATATTATTCGAAGAAGGGAAAACATAGATAGAAACAAACAGAGCATATATAACCCTGAATCCTAAACTGTAAAATTCTGTTGGTCTGCCATGATGTTTTCAGTGAACTGAAACAAAACTGTGGAATAATATTTTTGGACCTCAGAACTGAGGTAATAAAGATTTACAACGAATAAATTACTGGAACTTTGCTTAAAAGATCACTGGTTCGACCAACACTGAAACATGAATATAATTGGTAAAGCTGTGTTTGCGAAGAAGCCATCTCAGCTGGGAGATGATTTTGCAGTAAGCTTAAGAAAGCTCCAAAAACGTGGGTGCTAATAGCCTCTCACCAACTGAGCATAACATAAATCACAATCTCAGATGAAACTGTAAACTAGCTTATCCAATCAAACACATCCACCACTTTAAAGCCACAACCAAAAGTACAAAATATGGTATTTTCCATTTTTCATTGCAGGTTGCAGTCTTAAGGGCATTGTACAACAGGTTGTTTCTGTACAATAGGCCCAAAACAAGCTACTAGTATGGACAAGTCCCAGTCCATCTCAAGCTACACGGCTGAATAAAGCAACTAAAAAGAATACAGAATAGTGGTCGCCAGCATTCAAAAATACTTCTACAGACAGAGTATTTGCTTAATAGACTTACTTAACAATACTGTCACAACTGCATATTACAGTTCGAAGGTAAAATCTCAAAGTTACCAGAGGAGGCCATATCCGGCTTCGAACACCACAGTTACTAAATGCGAATCTCTCCTGGATCTACCCAGCATTGTCTCAAAAGTACCACTCTTTTTCATCGCAAGAGCATCAAAATCGCCAATTTTAAACTTTTCAGGCTTATTCAGGAGAACAACGCCAACACATCTGATAGGACTAGATGCCCTACCGGTGTTACTGCGTAGGTTATAGGGGTGGAAGAGAGGAGGACGTGGTCTGTACTCTCGACGCCGGCGAGGGGCCGTGGCGGCGAGAGCGCGGCGGCTGCTGCTGCAGCCCTAGAATTCCCGCGGTGCTACAGTAGCGGCGGCACTGTTCACGCGAGACACAGCAGGAGGCGGCTAGGGTTTGGAAATCCCGGCTCCCTTCGGGAAGCCGGAAACAATTCTTGTTTCTGCTTGATTATAACTGGTACAGGGTTCTCTTTTTATAGATGACTGACTTCCTAAGGAAATATCCTAACCGAATCAATCTAACATATCTCTTTACTAACAATCCAACGCGTAACAGTACCGCGTGCTACAGTACCGCATGGCCCCTGGGCCGGCTCCACTTGCCATAACATGGGCCTACACCTTGTATAATGGGTGCCGGTCATAACAACATCACTCTTGGACATTACAATTACTAGTAGAATTTGTGTAATGCACTACCCAGCAATAAGTTTTTTTTTTGTTTGGCAAACAAAAAAGAGAGTTATGTAATTTCAATGCAAGATGTAAGACAGTAGTCCTTGTAGTTGCAGTGAAAAGAGTAGCATACACCATCAGGTAGCATGACCAAAATCAAGTAACAGTATCAAAATTTCTTCAGTATAAATTGCGTCCCACGTCATTATGCGTAGAACAGCCTTATTTCCCCACAAAGGGAACCAAAATTAACCTCACGAACTAGTATTATGAAACTAATAACCAACCCAACAACAATTGTTAGTTATACTCAAACCTTCTCAGCAACTGCTGCTTCTTTCTTCGCCTCGCCGGCGGGTGGCGGGGAGGAAGCAGCCGGCTGGGGCACGCCTTCCTCTTTATTCTCCGCATCGTTCCCCACGCCGGCGGCTGGCGGGGAGGAAGCAGCCGGCTGGGGCACTCCCTCTTCCTTAATCTCCGCATCGGTCGCTAGCTCCCCTCCCTTGCCCTTCGCGGCGTCGTCGGCCGCTGCAGCGGCGGCGGCCTCGGCCTCGGCGCGCTCGTTGACGGCCTCTTCGGCCCTAAGCACGGGCGCGTAGTAGTCGGCGTGCGCGTCCATGCACTTCTTGAGGTTAGCGGTGGCCTCGTGGCAGCGCTCGACCATGTCGTCGCCGTCCTTCTGCGCCGCCTCCACGCACTCCTCCCACGCCACGAAGGTGTCCCTGCAGCCGCCGGCCTTCATGAAGAGGCAGAACCCGCACTCCCCTTCCTCCTCCTCCTCGGCTTCCTCCCCCTCCGCCTTCTCCGCGTTCTCCGCCTCCGCTCCGGGGACAGGCTCTTGCAGTTGCGGCGGCCCTTCTTGCTCGGCCGCGGGCGCGGCCGAGCGCGTCGCAGCGGGTGCGGGGGGCTCTTGCGCGAGGCTCGGCTGCGCGGCGGGCTCGGGGGACGCCATTGCCTTCTGTTCGATCTGTGCGCGAGGCGAGCTGGCTGGGAGGGTGGTATGGGGGGGAGCTGCGGCGCGTGGTGGCGGCGGTACTTCTTGGGGAGGAGGAAGGAGTCCCGCCCGCCGCCGCCCGAGGAGCACGTCGAGTTGGTGTTGGACTTGGTCTCTGCACTCCAACAGCAACTGGGGTTTATCCCTCGTGGGCCGTGGTTTCGTGTACGAGTCTGGCTCGAGGGCTTGAGGCCCATAAAGGCCCCGTTTAGTTGAAGCCAAAAACCAAAATTTTTTTTGCATAGTAACGGTCACATCAAATCTTGCGGCACATGTATGGAGTACTAAATATAGACGAAAAAAAACTAATTACACAGTTAGCCGAGAAATCGTGAGACGAATCTTTTAAGCCTAATTAGTCCATAATTGGACAATTTTTGCCAAATAAAAACGAAAGTGCTACAATAGCCAAAAGCCAAAAATTTTTGGAACTAAACGGGGCCAAAATCATAGACCGGTCACTCGTCCCAGACCCAATGCCTCGAGACTCACGAGGCAGCGCATATAAGATGCATAAGGCCTGTTTGGAATGTCGGATTTTTTTCTTATTCCTGTGTTTTTCCTGTGAAATTAAACTGATTCCTGTGAAATTTCTGTGTGATTCCTGTAAAAATCCTGCGTTCCAAACAGGCTCTAAGAGTTGACGCTACCAGATTCAGCTTCTTAGCTCGGTAAAGGCACTTGGCAAAGGACGCTCGGTAAACAGTTTATCGGCAAAAACCTCTTTACCGAGTGTACTTTATCGGACACTCGGCAAAGACTTTGCCGAATGCCAATCCGACACTCGGCAAAGAAAAGTAGCCGTGACGGCGAGCGTCACCCTGATGGCGGCTTTGCCAAGTGTCAAGGTCAAGTATTTGGCAAAGGTCCTCGCTTTGCCGAGCGCCGTTGACTTAGACACTCGGCAAAGGTGGCCACTGTACCGAGTGCCGCCAGCAAGACACTCGACAAAGCATGTGATGTTTGCCGAGTGCTTGTCCCGTGACACTCAGTAAATCTGTGATGTTTGTCGAGTGCAATAGCCTTTGCACTCGGCAAAGCATGTTCTCAGATAGTTCCCAGGTATTCACTTTGCCGAGTGTCATAGCCATTGCACTCGGCAAAGTGACTCAAAACAGCATTTTTAATTTATTTTTTACATCCCATCCAAACAAACAGAAGATATATATAACAAACATCACCAACATCACATATATATCATCAACAGCATATATATATCACCAACACCACATATATATCACAAACGTCACATATATATCACAAACGTCACATGTCTTACAATATATCATAAATAAGTTCACAAGTAATCCAAGCACTCCATCATCTTCAACCACAATTGCAAATAGAAGTACCATTAACAACCACAAGTATCATCACTAATTTGGTGAAGGATTCGTTGAAGTATGATGATCGTTCGATGTCCGTCGATTGATTCTGCACAAAGGAGAAGATATTGCATGTGTGAGACAAGATAAATATATACCACACATGAATAAAACTTTCGACCTCCCTTGTCATTGATGTGTACTCACTGAGACGGTTGTGGACGGTCGCATTGCTGTACGCCTCGTTCCCGTCCTCTAGGTTGTAGTCGACGTTGGACGTCGCCTTGCCCTTGTGGTCCATAGCAAATGCCTTGAAGATGGAGCAAGGCTGGCCACCATGTGACGCCTGACTGCGAGAAAAACAGCAAGATGATTAGAAATCATACAGAATTAAGCGTTAGAATAAATAAATAAATTCGTGTACCCATGTTTCTACGTATCCGCTAAGGCTGCGGCTGTCTTGATGGTGTGCTACACCTGGCATCATCAAACACCGCTCCCGGCACAAGTTGTGCGTCTCCTCCCACTCACGTGAGCACCACATGTCCACCATTTGTTCCCAGCACTAGGGATGCATGGCGCACCAATAAGGAATCATCTACAGACCATCAAGTACATGACATATCAGAAGATGAAATTAAGCCTACTTAATCTCAAAAGGAATCAGTATTAATGTTCTGTATTTATCTGTAGGTACTGGTCCCGGGTCAGCGTCATGCTCCTTGCGTCCCTTTTGGTGACCTTCGTTCCAAGGATGGTCCCGTGGTAAGTTACTGACGGCCTAGATGCGCGCCTCGTAATGCATGTCCACGACTGAGTTTTTTGCAGCATTTGGTAGCCACCGCATCCGCCCTGGCCTCATGTCCGTCCTGACATCTAAAGAAATCCTACATACAAACACGATGTATCCATTCATTATTTCAAGAATGTCCAATGAATACAATGTATTAAGCAATGTAGTGCGAGGAGGACTTACCCACAACTCTTACTTCACCTGCTCCGCTTTGTTGTTGAATACCCTGCGGGACCGATCTACAGCATCGGGGACGGCGACGTAGTGGTCAAACGAGTAGGCCAGGCCCCGTCACTCTGGCATACTCAACTAGGGCAGGGAAGTGCTCCTTGCATAGAAGACCGCGGATGCCATTGACTTGGCGTGTGTGAGCACCTCCACTCGCCACAATCGTCCACTTCCTGCCCAAGTGATTAAGAAAAATTATTAGTTTCTATTTTAATTTTCAACATATCATGTAAAGTAGTGATAACATCTAAAGTTACATACTTTTTCCCCTCGGGTCGAATCAGCGGGCGTCTCTCATGAGTTATCGGTCGCTGAGGGAGGCTCGCGGGACCTCGCAAGTAGACGCTCAACGAACTAGAGGAAGCGGAACCCCCTGCTATCGCCTCCTCCTCCTTGTCCTCCTACGTGTCCTCCTGTGCCTCCTCGGTGTCCTCCTAGGGCACCTGCTCCTCCTCCTCATCCTCACACGATGGGGCGGCAGGTGACGGCTCCCTCCTATGGCTCCTCCTCCTCCTCCTCTCTCCCGGTGCAGCGGTGCTTGTCCTTCGGTACAAGGACGTTAGCTTCCTCATCCCACCACCCACCATCTTTGTTCAATCACCTGCAATTAAAAAGAGTAAACCAATAAACATAGATAAACAAGAAGTACTTAGAAAGAGATGCAAAATAAACAAAACATAATTACAAAATAAAATAGTATTACATGTATTAGAAATAATCTTCATGATCGGGATTAGCTGGATCATAAGTCTCATCATCACTATCAATCATGTCGAAATAATCAACAATATCCAAATGAGCAATGTTGCCATTGTCATTGTCTAAATGTAATCGCTCAAGCATTTGTAAGTCCTTCACATTTTGCACCTCATCTCCAGCGTCCTCTTCAATAACCATTTCATTGTCTACTTCCATTCCAATCGCTTTAGTTAAGTCTATCTCAAACCTCCCTTCTAGTTCCTCTTCTAGAAAGAACTCTCCGTCATATGTGTTTGGGTCTAAGTTGTAATCTTCATCGTTTAGGACATGCACTTTATCATGTGGTGATACCCTATGCACAATATCCCAACCCTTAAGATGTCTTTTGGTTTGACACGCATATGGGAGATAATAAACTTGCATGGCCTGTTGGGCCACAATATAGACATCGTCTCCTAGTAAAACGGAATCCTGTCGAATTTCGACTAGCCCAAGATTAAAATATGTCCGTCTCGTTACTTCAGGATCAAACCAATGGCATTTGAATATGATAGGATTAAAAGGTTTGGAACCATGAAACTTGAGTTCGTATATTTCTTCAATTCTTCCATAATACTCGACATCATCAACACCGGGCGTAAAAACTCTGGAACTTGTGGTTCTTCAATTGGGCCGACTCTACTCGTAGCTTGTTGTGCGAAAGCGATATCCATTCACTGTCATAATAAGAAAATAACCTGACCCTATAGGCAAATCCATCGGCAACCTATCTCAACTCGGCACGCATAGACGCATCCCTCTAGCCCTGCAAGCTCAAACATGATACATTGTTATATTATTCGCACGTACGAGTAACTTAGAATGTCAAATTAAGTACTGAGCTAAATTAGACGGTACCTTCCGTTTGAACCAAGAAATGAAATCAGGCATTTCATTTCCCGCACCATGTCTAAGAAGGGTATCTAGCTGCTGCGTGGTAGGATCCCTTGATTGATGCTAGAATTCATGAAGAAATTTCATGTACCAATGAGAAATAAGGGGTTGGATGTAGAATAGTGACGGCGTATTTAACAAGTTCGTTGAGAACTTACTGCATGTACGGTGCCACTTCGTCAAGGTTGGTCAACACGTATAGCATGATATGGCGCCACTCTTCATGATTCAAGGTCTTGGGGGTCGATGCACTTGCGCTTCTGAGTTGCCCTCAGAAAAGGCTAAGGTTCGATTCATTTTCACCTAGCATTGTAACAAGGGGGTGGATTATGCACGCTAGGGAGGTTGTCACCATAGTATATTGTTGTGAAGTTCGCCACCTCCTCCAGAATGTATGCCTCTGCAATGGAATCCTTGATTTTGCATTTATTTCTACATTTCTTTTGAAGAACCTTTAGACATCTCTCGATTGGATAGCATCAACGGCCCTGCATGAGCCCCCCCATTCGTGCCTCATATGGGAGGTGCAAAATCAAGTGCTGCATCGGATTGAAGAAGCCGGGTGGAAAGATCTTCTTTAACTTGCAAAGCAACACAGGTGCTATTCTTTCCAAGTCAGCAATCACGGTCTGAGATAACTCCTTGGCACAAAGCTAGTGAAAGAAATAGCTCAACTCTACCAGCACTAGCTAGACATGCTCAGGGACATAGCCTTAAACCATCGTCGGAAGAAGCCACTCAATCCATATGTGGTAGTCATGACTCTTCATCCCTAAGACTCGCATAGTAGATAAGTTCACTCCCCTTCTTAGATTAGCTGCATACCCATCAGGGAACATTAACATCTGCATCCATTCTAGTACTTCCCTCCTTTGGGGCTTGCTCAAGACAAAATCGGCCTTAGGCCTTCTCCATGTCTTGCCGCGATTAGGAGGCTTCATATGTTGGTTTGGTCTATCGCATAACGTTGCCAGATCCACTCTAGCCTTAATGTTGTCCTTTGACTTGTCAGGAATGTCCATGATTGTTGCCCAAAGTGCCTTGGTGACATTCTTTTTAGTGTGCATTACATCAATGTTGTGTGGAAGGAGAAGGTCATCAAAATAGGGGAGCCAAGTCAAGCCTGACTTATGAGTCTACATATGTTGCTCTCCATATCCCATAAAACCACCTTCTGGATTGACCACGAGACCATCTATCTATTCATAAACCGTGGCACCAGTCATTATCGGTGGTGCAGGGTCTATCACTACAACACCTTTCATAAAGTTCTTGATATCTCGTCTGAATGCATGGTCAAGAGGGAGGAATTGTCGATGTTTATCGAACGATGAATACTTGCCACCCTTCTGCAACCAAATGAACCTCAGACCTTCCTTGCATACTAGGTATGGGAACTTCCCATGAACACACCAGGCATAGAATATCCCATATGCCAAGAAGTCATGCAGGGAGTAGTGGCACCAAACATACATTTTGAAGTTTTTCTTTGTAGCTCAGTCATATGTCCATACCCCTTCCTCCCAAGCATGGACCAATTCATCAATCATAGGCTCCATGAACACACCCATATTATGCTCCGGGTGTCCAGGAATTATCAGCGACAAGAATACGTTCTGTCGTTGGAAGCATACGTCGGGGGGGGGGGGGAGATTGAGATGGATAACGAACACGAGCCAACATGTGTATGGGGCAGCCATCATTCCATAAGGATTGAACCCATCTATTGCCAGCGTAACATGTACATTATGAGCCTCTTTAGCTTTCTCATGATGAATGCCATCAAAGTGGGTCCATGCTTCACCATCGGATGCATGTACCATCATGTCAGGATTGTATCGTTTGCCATTTTTGTGCCATGTCATCTGTTTCGCTGGATTCCTTGGTCATGTATAGTCATTGGATCCTCAGTATGAACAGAAGGTGCCATAGGATTGTCATGGGAATATCAAGCTATCTCTTCTGGCCATCACCAGAATCTACCTTTAGGAACCTAGAGGATTTACACTTTGGATAGTACTTTGCTTCCACGTATTCTAGGCTAGCGGGGCCATGGCGGGTCGGTGTAGTGGCAAGGCGACGCGGTGCAGGCAGACCCACAGCGGTGAGGAAAGCGATCGGACTCTTCTCTGCAAAAAAAGAAACATAAAACTATTAATACAAAATTTCGGCAGCACCTCCCCTGCACGGTGAGGTTTCCAAAACCTGCAAGAAAACCAACGGCACGATGGCCGACATGCACATATATATGAATGGCACGATGGCCGACATGCACAAGATTATGTAAGGAACACCTAGCAACGTAATCAGGATAAGCAAGGATCTATATCCCATTACTAATATATTCCATAAGCTATATTAATTTATGATAAACATCCATCCATGCATCCATAATCCATCCATGCTAAACCTTAGATTTGCAACTATGCACCATAACCAGCATCCATGAAGGCACCCTAACCAGGACATCTTAATCTATTCATGCATCCACATCCATCAGGCGGAGACGGCATAGGGGCTCACCACTATAGAATGGCGACCGAGATGGTCCGGATGCGGGTCGCCGCTACTATGAGGCCGCGCCGCACCCCGATGGCATTGCTGCTGGTGCCGCTATAGGAGTGCGCGAGGGTGAAGGCACCATTGCTTTGGCGGCCTCCTTCTCTTCCTCCTTCTTCCTCCTTCCTCTCCTCCTCCTCCTCTCTTTCTCCTCCTCCGGTGGCACGGCGCGGCGCTGGCGCGGGCGCACGGGTAGGGGCGGTGCTGGCGCGAACGGTGGCGGCGGTGACGCTGGCGCGTGCGTGTGTGTGGTGTGTGTGGGCTGGCCCAACCGGCGGGGTTAAATCCCCCCTTTGCCGAGTGCCCTCGATCTGACACTTGGCAAAGGTTTTTTTTTAATTTTTTTTTATTCTTTGCCGAGTTCCACCTGGCCTGGCACTCGGCAAAGAGGGTTTTTTTTAAAAAAAATTTATAAAATCTTTGCCGAGTGTCTTCTCTTGACACTCAGCAAAGAGGCTCCTTTGTCGAGTGTCATTTTTTGACACTCGGCAAACCATATTTTTTTTTTCACTTTTGACCTCCAAACTTTTTCTATAGTCCTCAGTACAATACCTGGTACTCCATGTTCCAATGTGGCACATTTTAGACTTTTTCTATATTTTTTTAATTTATTTCATTTAATTGAATTTTCTTGGATAATTCAAATTATAATTGCTAGTCATCGAATAATGAAAAAAATGAATGAAAAAAATGAATGAAAAAATGATATTCATGTTATTTAGTATAATGTGAGGCCGTATCTAGGAATAGACCATCAATTTCGAACCTCTTGTTCACGAAACATGACCACTGAACTTGCGGTCGAGTTGTTTTTAAATTCTATAAAAAGCAAACGAAGTCCGAAAATCATGAAACTTGTCAAGATGTCAAGATATCATATGTGGAGGCTATGATAATAAATTTAGGAGGTTTCAGCGCAAGTTTATCACGTACGATGCTTACCACCTCATTAGCCTCTTCACGAAATCAGGAAACTTCTTCGGAGATTCTTCGGTTTGCAAGCATCATACGTGACAACTTGCGTGAAATCTTCTCAATTTTTTATCATAGCCTCCACATATGATATCTTGACATCTTGACAAGTTTCATGATTTTTGGACTTCATTTGCTTTTTATAGAATTTAAAAACAACTCGACCGCAAGTTCGTGGTCATGTTTCGTGAATAAGATGTTCGAAATTGGTGGTCTGTTTCTGGATACGGCCTCATATTATACTAAATAACATGAATATCATTTTTCCATTCATTTTTCCATTATTTCGAATGACTAGCAGTTATAATTTGAATTATCCAAGAAAATTCAATTAAATGAAATAAATTAAAGAAATATAGAAAAAGTTCAAGAAATATGCCACATTGAAACATGGAGTACTAGGTATTGTATGAGGACTGTAGAAAAAGTTTGGAGGTCAAAAGTAAAAAAAATGGTTTGCCGAGTGTCAAAAAATGACACTCGACACAGGAGCCTCTTTGCCGAGTGTTCAGGAGAAGACACTCGGCAAAGGATTAACTGGTGGCTACCGGCCGTTAACGGAGGCATCCCTTTGCCATGTATTCTGGTTTGCCGAGTGTCGGCAAACCACCTCTTTGCCGAGTGTTATTGTTTGCCGAGTGCTCGGCACTCGGTAAACCACCTCTTTGCCGAGTGTTAGTTGTTTGCCGAGTGCTTTCTCTTTGGCACTCGGCAAACTAGCCTCTTTACTGAGTATCTGATAAAAAGCACTCGGCAAAGTCTAGGACACTCGGCAAAGAAGCTGTCTCCGGTAGTGCAAGCAATCCTTGTGGCTATTCTCTCCAGTCTTCTTTCCCTGAGCTACAGCGCCTTAGAGGTGCTCAAATCTGCCATGAACTTATCTGCGCCAGAGGTGCTCAAGAAGTCTGTAGTATCGCCAATGTTGCAATCACCGACATGGTTGCCGGAGGCTGGGGGATTGTTTTGTCCCTTCGAAGTGGTTACGCCATCCATAATGTTGTCCGTGACTGCTTTGTGAGGTTATCTCTCCACCTCCTTCGGTGTTCGAGCTGGTGTTCTCCGAGTCCCCTTGCAGGATTGTTGTTTGTCGACTGGGCTTTGCTGGTGAGACGATTGGCGACCAATCCTGGTAAATGCGAGGACCACTCGGGGCGTTCAGCGGATAAACGACATGCTTCTGGTGTGCTATTGATAGACTTTGAGAATGTTTTCATCCACTCAGGTTCCGGCCTTGAGTTTCATCCAGAGTTCTTCTTCATTGCAGAGATGGAGAAGGCTTGGCTTGCGGCAATTGTGGTCGACAGCGGCAAGGAACGTTGGGTGCTCCTAGCATGGATTTCTATGTAATTTTCTCTTTCGATAGGAATGCCATGTTTAAGGGACTGGATGTAATAGAACTACGAATGAAATCCAACCTTTTTTCTCAAAAAAATTAGATGCATAAGAGTTTCTTTTTTCCTTTTATATTATTTTAAAAATAGAGTTTCCTTTTATTTAAAAATAATAATATGATAAAATAAAAAATGCCACCCAGGTACTAACGTCAAACACATCAGTAAATCTCTCTCTATATATACACGCGCTATTCTTGTAGAATACTATTCTACACCAGACTGTTATACTGAACAAAATTCATTACTGTTCAGTAGTCGCATTTCAGTATTTTTTAGTATTTTAAGGTACTGGGTGTAGTACTGACTGATACTGAACGAGGTTTAGTACTACTCAGTACTTTTTAGGTCAGTTTTGGCTTGCGGTGTAGATTAAGAGGTGTGGAATAGCGCTGCCGAGTATAGGTGTACACCCTAGGTGTAGGCTGCACTATTCTACACGTGTAGAATAGGGTGTAGCTCTAGGTGTAGAACACTCGGCAGCGCTATTCTACACCAAACTGTTATACTGAATATAATTTAGTACTGTTCAGTAGTCGTGTTTCACTATCATTCCTGTATTTTCGAGGTACTGGGAGTAGTACTGACTGATACTGAACATGGTTCGGTACTACTCAGTATTTTTAGGTCAATTTTGGCTTATGGTGTAGAATAGCACTGTCGTGTGTGTATATAGAACTACTACTCTACAACTGGCTATAGAATAACTTATTCTATAGCCACTTTGAGTTATGATAATTATTATGCTAATTTACATAGTAACTCTTTACTAAGTGGTTTACTATAATGTTACGGTAAATATCCTTATATGTTATAGTAACATAATTATTGTAAATATGTATTCACTTTATCGTAAATTAAGTATAAAAATTATCGTAAATGGAGGTGGCTACAAAATAACTTATTCTATAGCTAGCTGCTAAATATACTCTCCCTATATATATATGTAGAACTACTACCCTGTAGCTGGCTAATAGAGAGCCCCAGCCAGCCTCCTAGCCAGCCCAACCATTCAGGTCTGTGAGGCTGACGCGTGCGCAGGTAGAGGACCACTACACACCCAGCAGATCGGATGCATAAAAACTCAGTTCAAGTTGCGCAGAAACGTTTTTGTTGTGATGTTGCATAGAAATTAGTAGTTGGATGAATGAAAATTAATTCGTTACTGCATAGAAACCTCCTCACGAGTTGGATGCTCCATCTGACACAACCTGATAGAGCTGACGCATACATGCATGCACGCATCCAATCTAATCTCAGTTCGTTTTTTCATTATAATTCCTCAACAAAGCATCCAAGTCAAAAACGGTTTTCACCATTGAACTCCTGACATTTTTGTGCACGATTCAAGATCCACTATGAATATTTTTTTGAAAAAAATTAAAATTTATAAATTTGAAATTTAAATCATGGCACGTGATGGCTGATTGGATGCATAGAATCAATGGACTAGATGCGTAGAAAAGTTTTCGGCGCTGACGTTGCATAGAAACTAGTGGTTTGATGAATAAAAAATAATTTCGTTACCACGTAAAAAACTCTCCGCAATATGAACATTCCACCTGGCACAACCGTAATTGCCTCAACCAACATTATGCTTTCGTCTACGCATAGAAACTTGTGAGCGAGAGCATAGAAACTTGTAGACGACCTTGTCTTTTTTCAAGATTTGAAATTTGAATAATGGCACGTGATGGCCGACTGGATGCATAGAATCACTGGTCAAGATGTACAGAAAAGTTTTTGGCGCCGACGTTGCATAGAAATTAGTGGTCGAATGAATAAAAATTAATTTTGTTATCGTGTAGAAACCTCTCCACGAGATGGACATTCCACCTGACTTAACCGTGATTGTCTCCACTAGCATCATGCTTCTCAATATGAGGATGTATAAACATGGGAACAATGCATTGAACATAGAGACCGCAAGCGTAAAAACATGGAGACGATCTCATCTTCTCCAAAATTTGAAATTTAAAAAATAGCACGTGATGCACAACCAGATTCATATAATCAATGGTCAAGATACGCAGAAACATTTTTGGCATCGACATTGCATAGAAATTGGTAGTTTGATGAATAAAAATTAATTTTGTTACCACAAAAAAACCTCCTTCCCACTATTTTAGCATAAAAATTAATTTTGCCACCTCCTTCCCACTGTTTTAGTAGGAGTAGAAAACTATTTTTAAAATTAATGTTAGCTACATGGATAGAAATGTCATCCAACTATGTATAGAAGTCTTCCAACAATGCATGGATAACTGTTCCTACAATGTATAGAAATATATTCCAACATTAAATAAAAATGTGCTCCAAAAATGTATAGAATTATGTTCTAGCAGTACACAATTGTGTAGAAATGTACAGACACCTACTCCAACAATGTATAGAATTGCATACCAACAATGTATAAAATTGTGTATAAGCATACAAATAATTGTTCCAACAATGTATGTCGAAGTGTTCTAACAAAGCATAGAAGAGTGCTCCAACAATGTATAAAATTATGTAGAAGTGCACAAATAACTGCTCCAACAATGTATAGAAATTTTTTGTAACATCAACTACACCAACTTTTTACATTAACCCATCAACTACATCAAGATCACACTATGCCATCGCCGCAAGGCAAGGAAGTCATGAACGTCGCAAGCCATGTCCTTTGTCTGAGCCACCGTCGCCCTCACACCAAATGGAGAGGAATTCATTCCAGCCATCGTACATCACAACAAAAGGAATAAAACATGTTTTTGTAGGCGCAAAAACCTTACAGCAGCAAGACAGGAATAGAAACATATTTTAGCAGGCGCTTGTGTTTTCCCTGTCCGTGTCGATTGAGGACCGTCCGTTGCTGTGGATGGTAGTCAGGTCACAGACTTATTATCTTGAGCACATACATGCTTATGGGAGCGAGAAGACTCATTACGTTCTTGTCGTTGGTTCTGGCTCTTTGCAGACCGACTGATTGGAGGCAGAGAAAGGTGGAGGTCTAAGGACCATACTAAGACCAGGGTCTCAAGTGTGGGGGTTGAAGTCCAAGCTTGGACTCGGACTTAGACTTTGTGACAGGAGTAGAATGGGTTGGTCTTGTTTGTGCCTAGGGTATAAATGGGGAGTGTGTTTCGAGGTACCCAGTTGGGATACATTGGTTCATAAATTGCCGTTTCCATGAGACTAGTATGACTTGGCTATGGTCTAGCACCGTAGTAAGAACTAGAATATCAAAGATGGTAAAATTGGTTCTGATTGCTCAACCCTCGCTTGAAAGTAGAACATGTGGTTACCTAGAATAGTTAGCTAATGAAGTCATCATGACTGCTAATAAAACTTGACTGTAAGGATGAAATATTAGTAATGCTTTCTGCAAATAAAAAGAAAACAACAAACCCATATTGCCTATCATATCGTTGAGAGTCGGGAAACTATTCCTACTAGTCGGGTAAGTCTTGCGAGTACATTGTGTACTCAGGGTTTATTTACCCCTATTGTAGGTGTAGCTGGAGGAGTAGCTCTTGTGTGGAGGATTCTTCTATTGGGCACAGACTGGATCCTTATATCAGTTTCCACTAGATGTTTATTTTCATTCCAATATTTAATTATCACACTCGGAACTCTGGTGGGCACAGACGAGTGCCTCTGAAAGTATATTATTTGTGCGGTTCTGCGACAGGTGGTATCAGAGCTAGGTTGAGTCTACGAGTTTAAAAACTCTTTTCAAAAACCTATAATTTGACCAACAAAAGATTTGTGAAAAATATGATGCGATAAATTTACGTAAGTATAAGCCCTAGCAATATGGTCTATCTAGGATAGTGGCACTGGTTTTATCTAATCAATCTTCTGTAGGTACACTAACTTATGATGCGTAAGAATCGTTTAGCGTATGGGAAGTGAGTGTGTGCTGTGCCAAAAATTATATACGAATGCCGCTATATTCTGGCTTGAGCGAATGAATAGGTCGATCCATGCATCATGGAAAGAGAATCTTGTTTAAGCTAAACTCTCCCACACGTATAATTTTGGGTAGTAAATTGATAGGATAATAAATAAAGAGAAATGCTTTAACTCTTAAGGAAAAGTTCTCGCTTGTAACCATTTATTGGGCCTTATCATCACTCTAGTCATTTGTTTCTAAGTATGGAGGCCTGGTCTCTAACGGTGGGTTCCTATTTGTTTATAGATGAACTTGAGGTCTGGTCGTGGGAGCACCAGTGCTAGGACGGGCTAAGGTCTTGGTGAAGACCAGGGCAAAAATGGTCATGGTGATGATCATGGCAATGCCAACAGGGAGAGCCACGAGGCCCCACTCCTTGGTCCTCCTCCTCCACCACCACTACCTCCGATGACCTATACCAAGATGATGGCTAAGATGTTGGCTGCTCATCACGAGTTAGCCCGTGCCCTGGCGATGCTGGCATAGGCTATTAGTGGCAACGACAAGAATGGGGGGTGCCTATAGTCCCGAGAGGCCCTGCTCCTATCGGGACTTCTTGGGGACACACCCGCCCACATTCACACTGACTGCTAAGCCTCTGGACACAGAGCATTGACTTTGTATTCTAGAGCAGAAGTTTCAACTGCTCAATGTGACGGACTGAGCATAAGGTGCGCTTTGCCGCATAGCAGCTTCTAGGATCTACCAGTGCTTGGTGGGACACTTTTAATGCCATGTAGCCTGTGGACCACCATGTGACCACCATGTGACTTGGTGGGAGTTTATCACTGCTGGTTTGCTAAACAGGAAGCTGTCCGAGTTTCTAGAGCTAAAGCGAGAAAACATGACTGTGATGGAGTATGTGAACAAGTTCAACCATCTTGCATAGTATGATGGGACTTATGTGGATACTAATGAGAAGAAGATGAACCATTTCAATCGTGGTCTCTCTTGCATCTTGCAAGAGAAGCTATATATAGGGGGCTATCAGACCTTTGGTACTTTGATGAATGCTGCCATTGCTATTGAGGGACTTCAATGTGACTCTTAGGCTGAGTGGAAGCGTAAGAGGGTGATCACTGGGTCTTCTAGTCACCCACAATCATCTCGCCAGACTTAGCAGACTCACAATGATAGCTTGGAATATTCATGTATCTTCTCCTGAGAAGATCTCTGGTGCTTAGTCTATCTCTGTGGAGAAGCCAAAAGAAAACCATGTGCTTGTTCTGACATGAGCTCTTCCGAAGCCATTTGAAAACTAGGTGGACCACTGCATTGCTACTTAACTATCTATAAGCTTTTCTAGATGAGAATTCTTGAGAGCCCTAAATGTAGAGTCATATGTCATTGTCATCATTTAACTGAAGCTTAGTTACTGTTGTTTGAAGAGCAAGGTAGAATTGCTCGGATAATGGTAAATGAAACATGATACGCAAAGGCATTATTTGGTTAGCCTCTACCACTATTATCCTTTTTTGGAAATGAGTAAAGCAGGGAAGGACTATAGGGGTACAATTCCATTCCAAATGTATTCCCATAAAAGGCTGGTTTTACCATTATGCAGAGTTTTGAAAACAAAACCTTTGGATTTGTCTAAGATGAGTTTTGGTTGTGTCCCTCCACCAAAATGAGCATTTTTTGTTGAACAGGCAGACTTCCATTTATAATAACTTTCCCAAATTAGAGTAACCCATGGCACATTAACCCTATTGAAGAATTTATGAAGGTGTTTCAGAGGGCTTCATTGTGGGTTCTTTAAGGGCTTTGACAGGAAAACCATGGGCCATGTAGCCTTTTGATGGTTGTTTTATTTTTTGGGTTATCACCTCTCCACAAACAATTTTTCATGTATTTATCAATTTGATCAATGGCTATTGAATGATCTTGAATGTGTAGAGTAGAGAAGACTGAATTTGTTAGTTTTAATCTCCCAGCTTTATTTAAAAACATCGAGAAGGTACAAATTATGAGGAGGGTGTCCTATCACTCTTTAGGTGGACAGTCATCTCGCTAGACTCAGCGGACTCACCAGGCACATCCCACTCAGTACCGTGCACCTACTCAACAGGTGCAGCAGCCTCAGGGATAGCAGGTTCTGCCTCATTAGGGATAGGGGGACAAGTGTGGTAGAACCGCCCTGAAATAACATGCTTTTAGAGGCACTTGTCTTCCACTAGACACTAAGCACCTCAAAAGGGAGCTATATCGGACAGTTCTGTCGAGCACACCCCAAGGGAGAACTCCTAAAATCCATATTTTTCATTAGGATCGTAAATGAGAGAATTAAGCTTACAACATTCTGAAGTCATTTCTTACATCACTTTATTACAGGAGTAGAATATTACCTCAATTGATTATAACAGCGGAATCTAACAATGTTATCAGAGTTGTAGAGGAAGCAAAGATTAATTTAACTGACATGGTGGAGCATTAACGTAGTGGACATTTATATACAAGAGATGCTAGCAGATTTTATATCTTTTTTTATAAAACAGTTTAGTGAGGGTTATAAATAAACACTATGGTCGTAGTGTGAAAGGAATCCTCTCTGAGCCCACCAGGAGGTTTCCACACATAAGGGTTAGCTCTAAGTATTCTCCAATCACCTACAATAGGGGAAATAAAACCCTGAGTACTCGATTGTACTCAGCAAGACTTACCCAATAGGAGGAAAATAAAAGACTCCAAGGATATGTAAGGCTTATTTGGCTTGTGGGTTATTGCATCTGTGGAAGCATTACTAAATGTGCGTCCTTATATTCAATTTTATTAGCAGTTATCATTAGTTCATTAACTAACCATTCTATGTAAGCACCTATGCTACTTTCAAGCAGGTGGTAAGAATCAGAACTATTTTACCATCTTTCATATTCTAGTTCTTACTATGGTGCTAGACCGTAGCCAAGTCGGTACCGTCTTACAGAAATGGTGATTCATGAATTAATGTATCCCAGCTGGGTACCCTGAAACACATGCCATGTTTGTACCCCAGGCACAAACAAGGCCAACCCATTCCACTCCTATCACGGGGTCTAGGTCCCCATCCAAACTTGGACTCCAAGCCCCCCACACTTGAGACCAGATCTTAGTATGGTGCTTAGACCTCCACCTTTCCCCACCTCCAATCAGTCAGTCCAGAAAGAGCTGAAACCCACGACAAGAGCGTAACGAGCCTTTCTACTCCCATAAGCAAGTATGTGCTTAAGATAATAAGTCTGTGACCTGACTACCATCCACAACAACGGACAGTCCTCAATCGACATAGGCGGAACAAGTGCAATCCGAGCCTCGCTCGAATGCGTAATAACCAAGTCTAGATCCAAAGTACCATTCCACCCTGGTCTCCAATTATCATCCACATATATATTCCTTGTGATAGTAATATAATAACAATAATAATATCTTTCCTATCTCTCACGAGTGACAGGTAATCACTTGACTTCTATCAGATCCTATTACATAGCAATCTACATGATCCTGATATACTAGTAGGACTCAATGGTAAGGATGTATATATGCAAGTGGTTTTCATCCAACTCTTTAAAACTTAATGCACAAGCATAAAATAAAGTGCAGAATAATAGGGGTTATGCACCGAGGCTTGCCTAGGGCAAGATATAACCAAAAGTTAGCATTCCATCGATCATCAAGGCATCATCTTTTCTGCTACTTCAGTTGACTCTATGATCCATCATTGTTCCTATTATGATATACGTGGATACAACGCAGAGACGCAATTAATCAACGATAACCGCAACTCTAAAATATACGATTACGCTCCACTAAACTAACAAGCTAGATTTAATGAGTAACGTATTGGTCTATGTATCCACGTCGTCAATTAAGGCTTTGTCTCTAGAAAAATGTTTAGTTCTAAGATCCCAAGGGGTTTTGGCATTTTATTGATTAAATATATATTTTCAATCTAGGGCTCATTTAGCTACCTTAGCAAACTAATTATTATGGATCTACAAAAATTACAGTGAACACTTCATAATGTTAGGAATTTACTGTGAAAGTTTTAGAGCCAACACTATCACCAATTTATCACAAAAATTCCTACAAGTTTATATTTTACAATATTAAGCATCTCAAATTAATTAGATAACTCTAGAAAATATTATAAAACTATGGGAACAAAATATACTAGAAGATAGATCGTGATTTTAGGAACTTAATAAAATTAGTTTCATAATTTTTGGTTAACTACACAATTTTATACTGAATTTACAAGTTTACCTTAGAAACTAAATTAAAATTGCATTAGAAAAAGAAAAGGGCCAGTAGCAACCCATTCTAGCCCAGCGTGGGTCACGTGTGCACCATGACGGCCTAGCATAGCCCAAGGCTAGGATAATCATGTGGAGCAACGGAACACTATTACTATAGACTCACACTTTGCATTAAAGACCCTAGAATGTGTTGCCTTTGCAACGGGGCGGTCCTCAGCGTACCCACACGTGGTAGCGTGGCACACTGGTAGCAATGGCGGTTACGTTGGGCCAACTAGGCTCGCTACGATGGAATTAAGGGGCCGACCACCATCTACAGCTAAACACGCAAGGATGGGTGGCGGTTAGGAACTCGGAGGCGCACTATCACGGGCTGTAGCGGCGAGCGGCTATCCTGTGGTGGTGGCGGCGCGATTGTTCTGATGACCTAAGGTTCTATCGGGGTGGTAGGGATAGTATGTAAGCACCAGTAGCTCACTAGAATTCATGCTGCGGTGATGGTTGAGGCGGAGGAGTGCCGAGGTTGACTGGCCACGTGCGAGCCGCTGGGGCGGTGATGCTCCAGGATGGACACCCATGCGTCACCACATCTTCGGTAAGCGCCCTGGCCAAATGGCGTGAGCACCAGATAGAGGAGGTCAAGGCGAGCTCCTAGATACAAACAATTGAACTAATTCAGACCATTCCCCAATTTCACTGACATGGCGGCGCACCTGGCTGGTGGTGAGAGAAACCAGAAATTTGTCGCCAGTAGTGCTTGGTTGCGCCAAGGTGAGGGTCAGGCTGCTAGCTGACTTTCCTATCTAACTACTAGAACACCTAATTGAAGTGTGATGTCCCGAACTGCACATATTTGTCGTGCGAAGCGGGCGATTCTATCGGCAACGAGGGCAGGCAGGGCGACAGCTCTTCAAGGCTATGCCTACTTTGGTCGAGGCTGTGTTAATGAAGCGAGGAAGGGCAGTGACATCGCAACATGGGCATTAGTGTGATGTGACTACGGAGGCAGGCAGCGGCTCGGTGAGTAGGTGATTCGAGCGGCGGACAGAGCGCCACATTAGCAAGACAAAGGCCGCCGCAACATCGGCTTGGCCCCGCACACGGCCTATCCGACAGCACACACGCGGTAGAGAAAGTGCCATCAGACAGGGCTAGGCAGCAGTGTAGGATTACAGAGAGTGCGGACACGATGGCGTCGCTGATGGCATCGGCAAAGGGGACAAGCCCACGCATGCAATGGTGAGAAGGGCAGCAGTAGGGGCAGTAGCGCGATGGCCAGCAGCTATAGGGTGAAGACAGCGGTCTACTGGAGCCGGCCATGGCCAACCCATGACCAGATAGGCCAATGGGGGTTGGCACTGTGGCACACGGAATGCGTCCAGCCACGCAACGTCGAGCGACCGTGTGAGGTGACCATGCGCCCGAGCCAAGCATATGACATGCATGAATTTTAAAGCACAACAAAGGATGACTGATCATCTCAAATGAAGTTCAACCAATCCTACTGACCTAAAGTCGACACTACCAGCTAGCTAGTGGAGCAATCGCCATGACCCGAGAGCGACCAAAGAGGGAGATAGGGAGGTGCCAACATGAGTTCATCACGCTGATCACCGGTTCGTGAACCAAACACCAAATCATGATTCACAGCGTGTTCTAAGGAGGTTTTGGCAATTTTAGA
Source organism: Miscanthus floridulus (assembly GCF_019320115.1). NCBI lineage: Eukaryota > Viridiplantae > Streptophyta > Magnoliopsida > Poales > Poaceae > Miscanthus > Miscanthus floridulus. The sequence goes on along the minus strand of NC_089583.1, from coordinate 10,358,375 downwards.
GCGAACAATATGACATCCAACACAATTTCGACCTATGCCATGCTCAAGCACTCACTTTGATGCAATCAACAATACCAAAACATGCAACTAGTGTTTAAACATTTTTGTTAGAAATTAAATGTCAAAATAGCATTGTCTTACTACTTTTCCATACTTAGAAAAGTTAAGGATTCAATTCAAACGAACAACCATTAACACTTTTTTTTACAATTTTTAAAAGGCCTAAACCCTATTAACTGCTACCAACAAGTATTTCATGCGATAGTCCATACCTTACACCAACCCATAGGAGCAAAATATTTAAGCACCATTTAACTATCTTGCTCAATATAATTCGCCAAAAATGGTATTTTAACAATAGTTCAAGTGTTTGCCGACTTAACGAAAAGAACTTATCTTAACGTCAAATTTGATTTTTGAGCTCCCAAAACACTAGTTAACAACATCTATTTTCCAAAAGTTAAAGTTGCATTTCCATTTACTAAACTTGTACTAAATTTGATTATTTAAGTACTAAATACAAGTTATGTTTGATCCTTGTTCATTGAAATTGTTTTTCACCTCACATGCATTTAAAATTTTTAAAACCCAAAAACTTGTTAAGCTAATCTTTCTTGGTCCTAAATTTTGGTGCTAAGCAAGCTCGTAACACTAGGGGTGTTACAACTAGCCGGGTGCTTGTTTCAAGTGTGGCAAGGAAGGCCACTATGCTCACGACTGCCCCTAGAACCAGCTTACTTAGTCTTCTCAGCCTTCAGCCAACTCTCATTTGGTCAAGACGACTATCATCAGGAAGAAGGTGCCCGTGAGCCTCTCTAGACAGGTTAACTTCACTGAGGCTGAGGAGATCCCGCAAGGAGAGCCTATGATGGCTGGTATGTTCACCATTGATTCCCACCTAGTATATGTATTATTTGATTCTGGTGCATCACATTTATTCATGAGTATGGGGTTTGCACAAAGGCACAATATATCTACTATGGCTATTCCTATTGCCTATAGAATCAGAACCCCAGGTGAGCAGTTGTGCGTTAAAACTCGAACGAACACAGTGAGACTAGTGCTAGCAACTTAGTCTTATTGTCTCCAGTTCATGGTGCTGTCTGGTCAAGGCATAGATGCAATTCTAGGAATGAACTGGTTGAGAAATTATGGGGCAGTCCTGAACCTTAGACAGAGAATTGTTGAGTTGAAGCTCCCTTCTTCTGAGGATAGAATGTCTCTCCTTATTCCTTCAGTCCCCACCTTGTTAGTTGTGGCTCATGCTGAAGCTTCTCTGGACCTTTCTTCTATTCCTATGGTCTGTGAGTTTCTAGATGTCTTTCCCGAGGATCTACCCAAGTTACCACTAGACTAGGATGTGGAGTTTGCCATTGAGTTAGAACCTAGTACTGCTCCTATTTTGTGGTGTTCTTACCGCATGGCTCCAAAGGAATTAGCTGAGATGAAGAAACCGTTAGAGGAATTGTTGGAGAAGGGATTCATCCATCCAAGTTCTTCACCATGGGGTTATCCAACTAGTTTTGTGAAGGAGAAGGACAACACTCTTCGAATATGTGTGGATTATCGCCCTCTTAATGCGGTAACCATTAAGAACGAGCATCCTTTACCTCATATTGATACTTTGTTCGATCAGTTGGCTGGGGCAAAAGTGTTTTCAAAGATTGATCTTTGTTTTGGGTATCACCAAATTAAGATCCGACCACAAGATATACCAAAGATAGCTTTTTCTACTAGGTATGGCCTTTATGAATACCAGTCATGTCTTTTGGTCTCACCAATGCTCCTGCATTCTTCATGTATCTCATGAATTTAGTCTTCATGCCGAAGTTAGAGAAGTTTGTAGTGTTGTTCATTGATGACATATTGATATATTCCAAGAACAACAAAGAGCATGCACAACATCTTCGCATAGTCCTGACTCGATTGAGGGAGAACAAGTTGTATGCCAAATTCAGCAAGTGTGAGTTTTGGTTGGATCGAGGATAGTTTTTGGGACATGTCTTGACACCTGAAGGCATCTCTGTGGATCCTGGCAAGGTGCAAGATGTGTTAAATTGGAAATCTCCAAAGTCAGTGCATTAGATTCATCAGTTCCATGGTCTTGCTAGTTATTATTAGCGCTTCATCCCTGAGTTTTCTAAATAGCTCAACCAATGACCAAGTTGCTCTAGAAGGATGTCAAGTTTGTATGGAGTCCGACTTGTTGTGCACGCTCTAAAAATCTAGCGACATTATCTGTTGGGAAACAAAGTGCAAGAGCCTCAAATATATTTTTACTCAATTCAAGTTGAATATGAGGCAATGGAGATGGCTCGAGTTAATCAAGGATTACAATTTGAAAGTTCATTATCATCCTGGAAAAGCTAATGTGGTAGCTGATGCCTTGAGTCGTAAGTCGCATTAGACTGACGAAGAGTCTTTGCCCTTCACCCATTCCAAAGTTTTAGCTCACATTGCTCTAGTCTTAGATTTACTTGAGCAGATTATTATGGAGCAAAGGCAAGATGTTTCGGAAATTCCTCTTATCAAGAAGTTAGTTGCCGAAGGGCATGGTACTCATTTCAGCATTGATGATCAAGGTGTAGTAAAGTTCAAGAACCGGTTGGTGGTTCCCTCAAGTGATGAGCTTAGGAGAAAAATTTTGGATGAAGCTCACAACTCCAAGCTATCCATTCACCCTGGAAGCAACAAGATGTACCATGATTTGCATCATTTGTACTGGTGGCCAAATATGAAACAGGACATTACTAAATACATCTCAGAATCTAACGTTTGTGGAAGGGTTAAGGCAGATCATCTGCGTATGCCCGGTTTTCTACAACCCTTGCCTATCCCTGTTTGAAATGGGAGGATATTTCCATGGATTTTGTTGTGGGTTTGCCCCGCACAGCAAAGGGGTATGATTCTATTTGGGTCATTGTGGATCGCCACACCAAATCTGCTCATTTTCTTTCAGTGGATACAAGGTATTCAGCCAAGAAGTTTGCCAAGCTATATTTTGATCGGGTTGTAACCTTACATGGAGTTCCTCTCACCATTGTCTCTAATAGAGGGATAGTTTTTGTCTCTCGCTTCTAGGAGCAACTCCAGAAGTTTCTTGGTACTTGCCTCCTTAGAAGTTCAGCTTATCATCCATAAACTGATGGTCAGACAGAAAGAGTTAACCAAGTAATTGATGATATGTTGAGAGCTTGTGTCATTTCTTTTCTAGAAAAGTGGGATGAATGCTTGACTTTAGCTGAGTTCTCTTATAATAATAATTATCAAGAAAGCATTCGAATGGCACCTTTCGAGGTTTTGTATGGCAAGAAATCTAGAACACCTCTTAATTGGCTTGAGGTGGGAGATCATTGTTATTTTGGGCCTGATTTTATCAAAGAACCAAGAGAGCGTTAGAAAACTTATGCAGACAAGAAGAGAAGGCCTTTGCAGTTTAAAGTTGGTGACCATGTGTATCTCAAGGTATCTTCGATGAGAGGTGTGCATCAGGTTGGAGTCCATGGAAAATTAGCTCCTTGTTATTTTGGGCCTTACCAAGTTTTGGAACAGTGTGGTTTTGTTGCTTATCGTATCTAGATCCCGGATATTTTGTTAGCAGTCCATAATGTTTTCCATGTTTCCCAACTGAAAAAATGTTTGCAAGTTCCCGGTGAGGTGGTGGAAATTGAAGGACTTCCTCTCCAACCTGACCTTTCTTATATTGAGCATCCCGTTAAAATCTTAGATGAAAAAGAAAGAGTGACTAGAAACAAAGTGATGAAATTTTATAAGGTCCAATGGCAAAATCATTCAGAGGACGAAGCAACTTAGGAGTAGAAGAATTATATTCTGGAACATTATCCACATCTCCTTCCTAACTCATCAAGGTAATTATTTAGATTGAAATTTATTTCTTATCCCTTCCCACACTAGGCACACACATAAAATCTTGGGATGAGATTTTCTTTAAGGGGGGAGGAGCTGTAACACCCTCGGTGTTAAGCCCTAAACAAACTACCAAATCATGTCATAAACATCATGTTTATGTGATAATGCATGTGATAGAGTGTGTAGATAAATTTCTTGTAGCCTAAAATGACCAATAAAAAGGTTAAATAAAAATTGATTCAAAGCTCATGTTGTATCAAGTAGGGTTGAAAACCAATTTTTATTGAGCAAAAACATTATAGAACATGTATGTGACACCTTAATAAAGTTTGAAGCACAAACCTTTTAGATGACAATGCAACTCTTGCTATAGAAAAATAATATTGCTAGATAGTATTTCCAATGGCTTGGAAATGGAACTTGGAATTTAAAATCAGCCAAACTTGAGAAGTTACTAAGTCTAAATACAAGTTTGACAACACCAAGTTCATGAATTAATTATAAGCAATCTAGCTAAGACTTGGTACAATGTTCTAGCCTTTATGGATAGCCTGATATGCGCTCTTTAGCATAGTGAAGGTGGTTTAGCTTCAACTCTAATAGTTTAGTTTTTACGGACACTTTAAAATTCGTGCATGCACACAGTCACTAGTTGACTGGCCGACGCGTGGTCTCCACATGTGGCTGCTCTACGCCGCCATGCAACCATACCGTGCGTGCTTGCGCTGCCGCATGCTGGCCGACTGAGGCCAACATGGCCTGGCCGTGGCCTGGCTAATGCTTGGCCGCTCTGACCGCAGCGCCCGCTGCTGGCCAACCATGGGCCATGATGCCCTGTAGGCCGCCACTGCCCTACCTGCTGCTGCTGCTGCTGCTACCCTGCACACTGCTGCCATCCCTACTTCGCACTACCGCATTGTGGCTACTACCATTACATCCCACTACCGCGCACGTGGGCTAGCCCTTGCTGCCCTACGTCGTCTTCTCGCCATTATGGTGCTGTGCCGCACTTGGCTTGGTCTCGGCTGGGAACACACACGCACGTTCCCTTTGACCACATTAGCCTATAGCACACACACGTGTGCCATTCCACTACCAGCCAGCCATGTCCCGCCAAGGCGAGGATGAGTCGAGCCAAACCTGTCCCCCCCCTCTCTTCTCTGTAGTCATGGCCACCGAGTCACGCCATCAAATTCAGCATGGTTGAGTCACCATCACCCAATTCATCACAGTCCCTAGCTCTGCCATTAAGTCATCTTGCTAATCGACCCCACCCAGCCTTAAATCGTGCTCGAACCGAGCTCCAATTTTGGAGTTTCCTCGACGCCGAGCTGTTAAGGCCACATTCGGCCAGTGTGGTGGCAACCCTTCCTAGTAGTCGTTCGTGCCCAACCAGCTGCACCACTAGCCTCACCTTGACTCCCTCTTCATCCTACACTCATCGGTTGTACCTCTATCGATGTCCTAGTGCCACTAACGTAGTTGTGTCACCATGGCTCGTCGTTGAGCTCACCACGTGCACGTGGCCAGCCTAGCTTAGGTAGTCTTCGACCGAACCATCGCCTCGATTAGGTCCAATGGTAAGCGACAGCACCACAGTCCATGGATGGATGCGCACCGCTACCACCCACTCTAGTGTGTCCCACTGCCCCTCACCGCTGCTTAGTGTAAGCGCTTAGGTCATAGATGGCGGTCGACCCTTTAGGTAGGTCCGCGCGAACCCTAGATTTGGATAATGTTCGCCACACCGACAGTGCCAGTGCTAGTGCCAGTGCATGTCTTATGGCCAGCCAGTGCCTAGTGCTCACCACACCGCCGCTCGCCCTGCCTCAGGGGCATGTGCAGAAGAATTAAGAAAAACCTAGGGGGTTAAGTGCAAAGGTTAGAGAGAGAAAGAAATAGTGAAACTGATAGTGACATAGTTTGGAGCAAGTATGAGGTCTCTTTTGTAAAAACACCAACGCGCTCATGGGCACCCCCACCATGGACCGCTTCCTGCGCGCGGGCCGTGCCCGCGCTGGGCCAGTTCGCTTCCTCTTTTTCCTAAAGAATTAGAAATAGCTTTTTATTTTTAATTGTGAGCCAATTTTGTTTAATTAATATAAAATCATATAGGTGCCCAAAAATCATGAAACTAATTCTGTTAGGTTCCATAAATTATTGTCTATTTGTTAGTGTAGTTGATTCATACATATCTGTGTTGATGCAGAGAGCTATTTAATCATTTGAAAGTGTTTAATATTGTTAGGTTAATTATTGTATGATTTTTTGTGGTAAATTGGTGATAGCTTTGATACTAAAATTTTTACAATAGCTTCATTGTATTATTATGTGCTCACTGTAATTTTTGTATCCTTATACTAGACTAAACATTAGGGTAGTTAAATGTTCCTTATTTAAGTCTATAATAAATCTTTAATAGAAATAAAGGCATACCATTGATTTGCGAAACTAGGTGCTTGTTAGTTGAACTCAATACTTTGCTTGATGAGAATGATAGTTAGCTTAGTGTCGGTGTTTCGAGTTACCACCGATGAGTAAATTTCTAATATTGCGCGTCTGGCTCAGATGGTGTGCTTAGAGGACATGAGGTTTATACTGGTTCGGGCAAGTAGTCCCTATGTCCAGTTCATTGCTGCTGCTCATGTTACTAGCACTGCAAGTTTGTAGTAGGGGTACAAATGGGCGAGTGAGAGAGAAATGATCCAAAGTCTCTAGTGGAAAGAGTGAACAGATGTTGAAAGCTCGATCGCTGCTCAGCCGTGTGTTCGTGTCGTGTTCTTGTGTGTTTATCTCGTGTTCTGATCGATTCTGGGTGATTTGATTGGTCCTCGATGGGTCAATCCCCTCCATGGGATGCCCTGCTTTCCCTTTTATAGGCCAAGGGAAAGCACAGATTACAACAGAGGAAAAGAGAAGAATGAGAGGGAGAAGAAGTCCTTTAGGATCATCGGGTCCTTCTTCTCCTTCATGTGGGTCCCGCCGACCCTAAAGATGTTAATAGGGGTAGCTCCACATCATGGCCTAGTCTATTACTAGCACCACACACAGGCGTCATCTGCCGGTCATGGCATTCCATTCTATCTTAGCAGACGTCGTGATGAACTAACACGCCTGCCAGCGTTCGTACGATGGTTAGGTAGAACAGCACCGGCACGCCCGATGTTGTTCTTGGTGTGAACCCTTAGGTATGGCCTGTCACGGCCACAAGATATATCAGGGCATGCCAGTCTCTTCCTTGGTGTCAGAATTTTGACCCAGGCCCATATGGCTCGACCTAGAGTGGTTGGCGGCAGTATAGGACCCTATCGGGCGAGGTGGAGCCCATGGCCTCGAGGTTGGGTGAGGCAGAGCCCTCCCCCAGAGGTCTAACAAAGTAGAGCGTGCAACCTCGGGGATGGGCGAGGCAGAGCCCGTGGCCTCAGGGTCAAGCGAGGTGAAGTGCGTGGCCTCAGGGTCGAGCGGGGCAGAGCCTACCCCTAGAGGTCGGGTGAGGCGGAGCCCGTGACCTCGGGGTCAGGCGAGGCGGAGCCCACGACCTCAGCGTCAGGTGAGGCAGAGCCCACCCTCCATGGCGTCAGGGTCAGGTGAGGTGTAGGGGCTAGATGGCAGACTAGAGGGGTTGAATAGTCCTTTCTAAAACTTAATCATGCTGGCTAACTGAAACAAATGCGGAATTAAAACAATCAGTCTAGCCAAGACTACACCCCTCTATCGAAGTTACAAAGATCCAAATTATGCAACAAAGGTGCCGGGCTAGCTAGAGCTCACCTATCCAATTCTAGGAGCAAGGTCACACAAACCTATGCCACTAGTAGTTTGCATACCGGGGAGCTCCTACACAATTCTAGTAAGCAAAAGCACAAAGCTCCTAAGCTCACTAGCAATGCTCAATAACAAGGCAACCAATGCCAAATTAGAGAGCACAAATACTTAACTACACAAACTAAGCAATGTGACTAACAAGGTTACATAAACCAAATTAGCCACGTAGTGGAGCTACTTCTATGCTACACAAGCAAGAAGGTAAATAGTGAGCTACACAAGCTAACTAATTACAAGAGCAACTACACAAGCACAATGTATATGAAAGTAATTACAAGCTTGTGTAAGGGGATTGCAAACCAATGGGAAGAACAATGTTGACATGGTGATTTTTCTCCCGAGGTTCACGTGCTTGCCAACACGCTACGTCCCCATTGAGACAAGCTCCAAGGTTACCATCGGTCCTCTTGCTAGTGGTGACCCATAAGACACACTCTCCCATGTGGAGTGCTTACCACAAGCTCTAGCACTTGACCTGGCCAGACCACTTGTCACCCTTCACATCTTGCTCTACTAGAGTTGCTCTTCGTGGCTTCCGCGGGGCATGCACAATGCCCCTCACAAAGCTCTTCTTCGGAGCTCTGCACAAGCTTCTTGTGGGATTCGATGGAGACCACCACCAAGCCGTCTAGGAGGTGACAATCTCCAAGAGTAACAAGCACCACTGGCTTATAACTCAATCACCTAGTGCCACTCGATGCAACCTCACAATGCAATCATAGTAGAATCGCTCACTTACTCGATCGGATGAACACTATCAAGCTCAAGTGAGTTAGAGGGCTCCCAAGCACTACCACATAAGCCACCAAGGCTCTAGTCTGCTCACCTCATAGCCAAAGGCTGACCAACACTTCTATTTATGGCCCCACGGGCTAAAATAGCCATTACCCCTTCACTGGCATTTTTGGGGACGACCGGACACGCAGGTCGTGTGCACCGAACACGTCCGGTGTGTTGACCAGACACGTCCGATCGCTATGTCCAGTCGCAGCCTAACCGCCATGTGTCCCTTTCAAATTGTTTAGCCATTTGCGCCCAATGAGTAATACTATGTGACCAGACACGCTGTTAGAAAACAACCGGACACGGGAGACGCAGCGTGTAACACCTCTAGTGTTACGATCTTGTTTAGCACCGCGATTTAGGTCTAAGTAAAAATTTCTAAAATGAGTTTCTTGGAATTTTTTATTTAAAACATACTTGAGGCAATGAGTGAATCCCGTGCGACTTAGTTTGTGGACTCAAATCAATGCCCAAGTTAAATTACTCAGTGCGTAAATATATTTAGGAATGTCGAACGACGATGCTAGCGAACGGTTTATTCTATTAGATTAATCAGGAAAAGTAACTTTTATAAATAAAATAAAATCCATTAATAATTAGAATGATATATATAGGTAGCCTTGGTCTAGTGACATGTTTACGTATAGACTCGTTTTAGTCCCTACAATAAGTTGGTGACGTACCCGCGACAGCTGCCCGGCTAGCCGTTTCATAAATTTGCGTGGTTGGTGAAGCACATAGCATGACGGGAGATAGCGCAGTAGCTTAGCAGTCTTCAATTACTTTTCCTAGCATGGCTTCAGTGTACTAGCCTTGCATTGCAATTATGCACCGTCTCGTTTTCCACCGTGGCTCTGTATCCCGGTGCGTCAGTTTGCCTGCACTCCTGCTTTCTCTCCCTTCCTTGCGTCGTATCTGAATTTTAATGAGAGCACGTGGTTCTGCCGCTACCCATGCCATGTCCTCTCACCTTCCCGTGCTCATCTCTACTGGCCACATTGTGCCGCCCCATCTTGTTTCCTTTGGCGTGCTTGAAATCGGTGGCAAAACCGCACGCGTCTCCTTGCTTTGCCTCTGTCTGCCGTCTGCCTCTGCTTGCGCTGCTGTGCTAGCACGCCTTGCCTGTCTTGCTTGTCTCTGCTGCCATGGTCTTATCCTTGTTTGCCTCTGTGCCGAGCTGAGCAACCGACATGCGTACACCTGCACGTGTGCCACTGTTGCTTAGTCACATCACAGATTAATCCGAGTCAGTCCTACCTCCCCTCCATTTTTCTTCTCTACTGCCGAGGGAGCCATCCCAGCTCTGCTCGTCCCCGCTCACCTCCCATTCTCTGGAGTCGCATGTAGCTCCACCTACCAAGCCGTAGCTACGCCGGGCCCACAGTGCCCTGCCGTTGCTACGCCTTCGGCCTTCACTACTACCGCACACGTGAGCATCCATCGGAGCCGAGGAGCCACCCTGCCACACTAGGCCCACTTCTCCTTGGCCGCGCCCATGCCGTAGCACTGCCCTACTACTCCACAGTGCCGTCTTGGAGCCAGCCGCACTGCCTCACTGCCCTCGCTCAAGCTTCTGGAGCATCGCCACCATGGCCGTTTCCTCACCGCCCTGCTAGCGCCACCCTCCCACGCTCCATTTTTGGCCCTGCTACGCCCGCGCCACTGCCCTAGCCGTGCCTCCTCTGCCTCCACAAACCACCCCAGCCCATGCCTAGAGGTTGTCGGGTCACGCACACCCTGGTCGGACCGTACCAGCTCGGTCGTCGTGTCGCTTTTCCCTCCATGGTCGCTCGGTTCTCTGCGTGTGCGTGAAGCCATGGCCATGCTGGTCTGCTGCTCCACACGCCTCCTCCACCATTGTCCACATTGGGCGCACCGCCTAGCTGTCGTCCAGCCATAGCTATTTGCCTCTACGGCCATTGCGGACAGTGCTGCTCATCCCGCCGTGGCCGCACCGTGCATCGCCGTGCGGCCGCCCGCGTGGGTGCGTCGCCGAGGTGCCACGGGCCGCTCATGGCCATGCCGCCGGCACCCACGGAAGCGGCGAGTGCCCTCGCTGCCTCTATGCACCGCCTTCATGCCGAATTGTCCCCGGACGGTGATTTCTGTCAGTGCTCTGCTTTGAGGATGATGAGAGGGACCCCGGGGTAAGGATTGAATATTTATAGGGTGATTGCTACCAATTAGATGACTCATATGAACAGTAGAGTACCAAATAGCTAGAAGTGTAGGGACGTTTTTGCAAGACTATCGTCGTGTTGGGCATGGCCGCATGGGCCGCTGCCTTGTGCGCATTGGTGGGCCACCAGTCTGGCGCCTGGGCCGCTCACACCCACACCCGCCTGGGTTGGCCTAGTGCCTCCTGGGCCATGCGCGCGCCTGAGGCTGAACCGTGCTGCCGACCTGTGTCAATTGTGCTTGGGCCGCTTGTGCCTATGCGTGCACGCACCGCCTGGGCTGCTTGGCTCACTGGACCAGGTCGAGCTAGGCCACTTCAGGCTCAAGGACCCTTTTACCTTTTTTTGGTATTTTGTTAATTTCAGCAACTGTCTAAATACTTAGAAATTGATAATAAAATGTAGAAAAATCATAAAAATGCCAAACCAATTTTGTTAGTCTCCTAAAATCATGATCTACCTGTTAGTATATTTTGTTCATATAGTTTGATAATATTCTTGGAAGCTATATAATTAATTTAGGGTACTTAATATTGTAAAAAAATAACTTGTAGGAATTGTTGTGATAAATTGGTAATAGTGTTGGATCTGAAATTTCTACTGTAAGCTCTTAGCAATATTAGGTACTCACTGTAATTTTTGTAGCACTAGAATAATTAGTTTGCAAGGTTAACTATTGAGCTCTAGTTTGGATATATATTAAATCAATGAAATAAAGAAACAATTTGGGTTTATATAACTAAAACAATTATTGGGAAGTAACGCCATATTCGACAACATGGATACGTAGACCAGCATTAGAGCTATCTCGTTAGCTTGTGAGGCATGATCAGATTTCTAAGTGTTTCGGCTATCGTTGGTTATTTACATCTATGCATTTGCATCAATGCATATCATATAGGTACGATGATGGATCAACGAGTCAATTGAAGGATGATTGGGAATCTGAAGATGGTGTAATGGTATTCTCTCCAGGAGATGATGTGATGGGTTGTCTATTTAGTTGAGGGTGGATGATCTGAAGATGCAGATACTAACTTTTTAATATATTTTACCCAGGCAAGCCCCGGTGCATAACCCCTACTTTTCTGCAGTTTAAATTATATTTGTGCGTTAAGTTTTAAGGAGTTGAATGAAACCCACTTGCATATATATATCTTTATCCTATGAGTCTTACTAGTATGATAGGATCGTGTAGATTGCTATTCTACAGGACTCCGGTAGAAGTCGAGTGATGGCTGTCACTCGCGAGAGATAGGAAATATATTATTGGATTATTATCACTAGGAATATATAAAAATGGTGGAAAGGAAAATGGTGACCGGGTAGGGATATGGTTTGGGTATTGGTGGGGTGTAAGAGGTTGTGTCGCCGCGGATGCGGGGCATAGCTTGGTTACACTACTTTCCCTATCTGTGTCGGTTAAGGATCGACCATTGCATAAGGCACTAGGCAAGTCACAAACTTATTATCCCAAGCACATACTTGGGTATGGGCGCTTGGAAGACTTATTGCTCTCTTATCGTGGGTTTTGGCTCTTTTCGGACTGACTGTCAGGGTTTTTTTTGGTGGAGGAGGTCCTTGCACCGCACTGAGTCTGGGACTCAGGGGTGGGGGCTTGGAGTCCCAGTTTGGATGGGGACCTAGGACCCCAGGATAGGAGGGTGATGGGTTGGTCCTGCTTGTGCCTTGGGTACAAATGGGGCATGTGTTTTTGAGGTACCCTAGCTGGGGGCATTGATTCATGAATCTCTGGGAAATCCGGTACGACTTGTCTACGGTTTAGCATCGTAGTAAGAACTGAAAGATGAAAGATGGAAAAAGGAAATCTGATTGCTTACCACTTGCTTGAAAGTAGTACAGGTACTTACATAGTATGGTTAGTTAATGAACCAATGCGGCTATTAATAAAAATCTAATATAAGGACGCACGCTTAGTAATGCTTCCTGCAAAGGCAACAAACCCACCAGCCAGATAGCCTTGTATATCCTTGGAGTCTTTTCTTTCCTCCTGTTGGGTGAGTCTTGCTGAGTACAATTGAGTACTCAGGGTTTTATCCCCCCTGTTGTAGGTGACAGGTGGATGCTAGAGCTGACCCTTGTGTGTGGATTCCTCCTGGTGGGCTCAGAGAGGATTTCCTTACGCTGCGATCATAGTTTTTATTTATAACTCTCACCAAATGTTTTTGTAAATAAAAGTATTATAATCTGTCGTCATAGTTTACGTATCAATGCTTCATCATGCCATGAATAGATAATTATTTCCGCTGTAATTCTGATCACATGTTTATATTCCACTGTTACATTTAATTGTTCATAACTCTAATAATATGATTACATTCCTCTATTATAATAATAACTACTATACTCTGATGTTGTAATAAAAGTGATGTAAGAAATGGTTAAGAATGATGTAAGCTTTATTCTCTCATTTGTGATCCTGATGGAAAAATGTGGATTTTTGGGTTCTCTCCTGGGGTGTGTCCGATGGAATCATGTAATTTAGTGTTCTCCTTTGGGTGCTTAGTGTCTAATGGAAGATGAGCACTCCTAGGAGGCATTAGATTAGGTGGTTCTACAACAGGTGGTATCAGGGCGCAATTGTGGAAATAAAGCTTCGAAAACCTTTTCTAAACTAAAATTTGACAACCCATTTTTGCAAAAAGTTAGGGCGTTCAACTACGAAGTTATATAAGTAGCCCTATTACTATGGTTATGTATCTAGGATAGATGGCACTGTACTAACTTAAGTAGGCTTAATCAATTTTCTGCAGGTACACTGACCTGAGCATTGTTCGATAGTATCGATTAGCTACAAGGAGAGAATGTTGTGCCAAAAATTTGAGAACGGTTGCCCTATATGTTGGCAATAGTGGAAGAACGTATAGGACATGCATTCATGCATATCCTATTTGTGCATTGTAGCATTTGTATTGCTTACAGATACGCCTATCCATAGGTGTCACGTGTGTCGTATTGTGCACGACTGACTCATTCCTGTTCTAGAGTTAGGTTTGCACTATGGCTTTGTGCTCCACGTTCGCCCATGGTTCACGCCAGTCATGACCCATATCTCCCCATACCCCTTTTCTATGCTCTTGTTGGACCCTTGCCCTATAGTCATACTAGTCAGTAATGGCATCACACAGTCGCTCGCCTCGAACGCGCGAAAAATTGGTCGATTCAGTCATAGTGATCCCGCTGTAGGAACCCTGGTGGACCACGCCAAGGACCACTGAATGCTCCGCCTTTATAAGTAGAGCCTAGCTTAGCCATTGGTACCACCACTCGATGCACTTTAGCTAGTCTAGCTTTTCCCTTTGAGCAAACTTTTCGCTCAGCTTTCCTCACCACCACCACCAAAAATGACAGGAGCCTGGGTTAGTAGTTACTGCCTGAACGTTGATGATTTTCCTAGAATCCTGCATGCCACCCTACAAAAGCTTGAAGTTCAGAGATCGTCCCAAGTATGAGGGCTATGAGTATGAGGAGCATGACACTGAGCGGTGTGAGGTTACCATTTACATCGGGAAGAGTGAAGAGTTCCCTAACCCCACTAAAGCCTAGAGTGTGACCACAACCGGGTTTAGCTTCATCGACACCTACCAGGTTGTGGCCCACAAATCCTTGCGGTACCTCTGCCAGATCTATGAGGAGCCCATTGCCTGTACTCCCATGAGGTTCTTTCCACCTTTGGACAAGAATCAATAGGAATGGAGGTCTCGCATGGAGGATTTGCAAGGGCGGGATGCGCAAGAGGATAGTCCAACCATGGTGCACTTAACCATGTACCTGCTAGCTCTAGATGAGCAGTATGATCGGCAAGTCTTGGAACTGAGGATCTGCCTCTGGTGGGCGGAGGAAGCCAAGATCGTCACCCGTATGCTCTAGGTGCAACTTGCCAAAGTGCATTCCAGTGCTGCAGCTGCTAAGAGCCGGGAGACTACCATATTGGAAGCCCTAAAGGAGGCTAAAGAGCGGCATGTCCATTAGCTGCGGGAGGCCTATCTTGTCATTAGGGCCAAGCAGAGGACTGCTGGCCACTGAAAGGTAGGATGCCTTAATCTTGGAAGGGATCCCTATCCACCCACCAGAAAGAAGAAGAACCAGTGTTGCAGTGCCTGCCAGCACCTCCACCTTCAGGAAGTGTCAAGAGTAGATCCCTTGATTCCTCTCACTCAACCATCAAAAAGAGAAGATGCAGATCTATAGCCAGGGCGGTGGAAGAATCCGCCGCGCCCGGGAATGAAGATGCGTGGCTAGAGTATCTTTGTTGCCTTGGGATGCTATACCCGTAGTAGTAGTGTTCTTCATCGCTGTTCTCTGGTATTGTACTCTTGCCATTGTATTCTGTCCGTAGTGTTGAGATCGTCAGCCATAGGGAAGGTGAATGTTGCTGTCATGAATGGGAGCCTAAATGCATGTATGTTGTACCCTGTATAAGACCGCTAGAATGTGCATTTTGTTATTTTGCTATGTTTACTGCATCCATCTACCCTTAAGCTTTGTGAGACATGCTTAAAGTTTTCAAGGGTGATGTTACGTGGGTTACAAGAGAAGTTGCCATTCAGATACCAGTAGATCCACCATGATTGGACAACACATGACACTGTATTGACTAATTGTGGATGTCGTAGCAGAACACTTGAATCTCTTTAAACCAAATCTATCATTAGATTTGAATTCCTTGTTGCTAAAGGAACCCTTGTTTGAATCTTCCCTTGCAATACTCCTCTTATTCTATGGTCTATGACCCCCCACTGCCTTCATGACGTGTAAGTTGGTAATAGTTGCCTGATTAAAAGCTTATGGTGCCACTGACAAAACTGAGGGCTCCATGTGGAATAGCTGCCGCATGTGACGCTACTCAGCACGCGCTGGTATCGAGGTTGTTAACCAAGTACCTTTACCAAGTTACACCGCCGTACCGCTTTTGCTACAAATAATTTCCTTGGAAATATTCTGATGTTCAAACAGGAAATCCACAACGAGTTGATGAAATAGTGTTCTCTCAAAGAAAGCAAGAGAACGTGGTTTTGGAGGAAGTGTGTACGTCATGCTCTCAGTTCATATAGAAGTTGGCACACATGTTGGGCGAGGAAAGAAAAAGAAGAGTAGTAAGGGAAGTTAGCCTCGGGTAGTCGGGAGTGATTGTAAAAGTCTGAGTGGACGTCATGTCCCAAGCCCTGTGTTTAGTTGACCACGCTACGCATACCGGGTTATTTGTTGCATGCCTTGCGAATGCCGTCGGTGTCAGGTCCATTCTCGTGTGGCCAGTGGCATCGTGCCACACTCGTCGTCTTTGTGCACTGTGCGTTTCTCCTTTTTCCAGCATCCGGTCGGCTCTCGACTCTTATACCTCATCCCTCGTATCAGACCCCCCTTCCCCTCCATCCTTTATTCTTTTGTGAACATGGTCACCTGCATGCTTGCCTCATCGAGCGGACCTCCCCCTCTCCTCTCCTTTATTTCCCATCCGCTCACTTGTGCAGGAAGCGCACCATTTTTGATCTTATCTCCATAGCATGAACCATCTGTGTATTCCATCCCCGCTGCATCCATATCTGGTGTGTTGTGCCCCACCTCCATTCGCCACTATAAGATACCCTTGGTCCTTGCTCTTCTTCTTCATCCCCATTTCCCTCGCATTTAGAGTAGAGCTATGAAATCCAGCCAACATTGTGAAGCTAGGTTCATCAGTCTAAGGTGATGGTGTAATCTAACAAGAAGAAAGATCTAGTTTCCAAAGAAGTTCAAGTTCCCTTGGTTAGTTTGGTCTTAGGGTTCACAATGTTTGAGTTCTAGGAGTCCTATTTCTGGATCTGTTGGTGCTACGTCGTGTTTTGGATAATCATTATCTTGTTGTTTCTCCATTGTCCTCGTCTATCTCAACTTCTGGATTAAGTCTCAGGTTGTACCAGGTTGCTCTTGACCATGTATCCCAAGATCCCCATGTGGTTTAGTATTCGAAGTCGTGTAATATTTCGTGTAACCTCTGATCTACGGGATGTAATCGTGTTTTCCCCTCTTCTAGTTCTTGCTTTGTATCTCGGGATGAGATTCTTTTTAAGGGGAGTTTGTTGTAACACCTCTGGTGTTACGATCTTGTTTAGCACTAGCGATTTAGGCCTAAGTAAAAATTTCCAAAACAATTTTCTCAGAATTTTTGATTTAAAACATACTTGAGGCGATGAGTGAATCCCGTGCGACTTAGTTTGTGGACTCAAATCAATGCCCAAGTTAAATTACTCAGTGCGTAAATATATTTAGGAATGTCGAACGATGATGCTAGCGACCTGGTTTGTTCTATTAGATTAATCAGGAAAAGTAACTTTTATAAATAAAATAAAATCCATTTATAAATAGAATGATATATATAGGTAGCCTTGGTCTAGTGACATGTTTACGTATAGACTCGTTTTACTCCCTACAATAAGTTGGTGACATACCCACAACAGCTGCCCGACTGGCCGTTTCATAAATTTGCGTGGTTGGTGAAGCACGTAGCATGACATGAGATAGCATAGCAGCTTAGCAGTCTTCAATTACTTTCCCTAGTGTGGCTTCAAGCATTCTAGCCTTGCTTTGCAATTATGCACTGTCTCAGTTTTCCGCCGTGGCTCTGTATCCCGGCGCGTCGGTTTGCCTATGCTCCTGCTTTCTCTCCCTGCACTTGCATCGTATCTAAATTTTAATGAGAGCACATGGTTCTGCCCCTACCCACGCCGTGTCCTCTCACCTTCCCACGCTCACCGCTACTGGCCATGTTGTGTTGCCCCATCTTGTTTCCTTTGGCGTGCTTGAAATCGGTGGCGAAGCCGCACACGTCTCCTTGCTTTGCCTCTATCTGTCGTCTGCCTCTGCTTGCAGCTGCCGTGCCAGCATGCCTTGCCTAGTCTTGCTTGTCTCTGGTACCGTGGTCTTATCCTTGTCTACCTCTGTGTTGAGCCGAGCAACTGACGTGCGTACACCTACACGTGTGCCACTGTTGCTCACTCACGTCGGAGATCAATCTGAGTCAGTCCTGCCTCCCCTCCCTTTTTCTTATCTACTGCCGAGGGGAGCCATCCTAGCTCTACTCGTCCCCAGCTCGCCTCCCGTTCTCTAGAGTCACGCGTAGCTTCGCCTGCCAAGCCATAGCCGTGCCAGGCCCGTAGTGCCCCGTTGTTGCTGCGCCTTCGGCCATCACCGCTACCGCATGCGAGAGCATCCGCTAGAGCTAGGGAGCCTGAGCTTGTGGAGTGTCACTGCCCTCGCCTGAGCTTGTGGAGCGTCACCTCCATGGCCGTTTCCTCACCGCCCTGCTAGCGCCGCCCTCCCACGCTCTGTTTCTGGCCCCACTACGCCCGCTACTGGCCGTGCCTCCTTCACCTCCACGAACTGCCCTGGCCCACGCTTGGAGGCTGCCAGGTCACGCATGCCCTGGTCGGACTGTACCAGCTCGGTCGCCGTGCTGCTTTTCCCACCATGGTGGCTCGGTTCTCCGTGCGTGTGCGTGAAGCCACGGTCGCGCTGGTCCACTGCTCCACGTGCCTCCTCCACCGTTGTCCATGCTGGGCGCACCGCCTGGCTGTTGTCCAGCCATAGCTATCCGCCTCTGTGGCCGTTGCGGACCATGCTGCTTGTCCTGCCGTGGCCACACCGTGTGTCGCCGTGCGGCCACCCACGTGGGTGCGTGGCCAAGGTGCCTCGGGCCGCTCATGGACATGCCGTCAGCGCCCACGGAAGCGGCGGGTGCCCTCGCTGCCTCTACGCATCGCCTTTGTGCCGAATCGCCGCCGGCCAGTGATTTCCGTCAGTGCTCCGCTTTAAGGATGATGAGAGGGACCTCGGGGTAAGGATTGAGTATTTCTAGGGTGATTGCTGTGAATTGGATGACTCATATGAACAGTAGACTACCAAATAGCTAGAAGCATAGGGACATTTTTGCAAGACTGCCATCGCATTGGGCTTGGCCACGTGGGCCTGCCGCCTTATGCGCGTCGGTGGGCCACCAGTCTAGCACCTAGGCCGCTCACACCCGCACCCACCTGGGCCGGCCTAGTGCCTCCTGGGCCGTGCGCGCGCCTAGGGCCGAACCGTGCTGCCGACCTATGTCAACCGCGCTTGGGCCGCTTGCGCCTATGCGCGCTCCCTGCCACCTAGGATGCTTGGCTCGCTGGACCAGGTCGAGCTGGGCCGCTTCGGGCCCAAGGACCCTTTTACCTTTTTCAATATTTTGTTAATTTCAGCACGTGTCTAAATACTTGGAAATTGATAATAAAATGTAGAAAAATAATAAAAATGCCAAACCAATTTTGTTAGTATCCTAAAATCATGATCTACTTGTTAGTATATTTTGTTCACATAGTTTGATAATATTCTTGGAAGCTGTATAATTAATTTAGGGTACTTAATATTGTAAAAAGATAACTTGTAAGAATTGTTGTGATAAATTGGTAATAGTGTTGGATCCGAAATTTCTATAGTAGGCTCCTAGCAATATTAGGTACTTACTGTAATTTTTGTGGCACCAGAATAATTAGTTTGCTAGGTTAACTATTGAGCCCTAATTTGTCTATATATTAAATCAATGAAATAAAGAAACAACTTGGGTTTATATAACTAAAACAATTGTTGGGAAACGCCTTATTCGACAACATGGATATGGAGACCAGCGTTAGAGCTATCTCGTTAGCTTGTGGGGCATAATCAGATTTCTAAGCATTTTGGCTGTTGTTCATTATTTACATCTATGCATTTGCATCAATGCATAGATATAAATAAAAGTGATGTAAGAAATGGTTAAGAATGATGTAAGCTTTATTCTCTCATTTGTGATCCTGATGTAAAAATATGGATTTTTGGGTTCTCCCCTAGGGGTGTGCCCGACGGAATCATGTAATTTAGTGTTCTCCTTTGGGTGCTTAGTGTCTAATGGGAGACGAGCACTCCTGGGAGACATTAGATTTGGCGGTTCTGCCACACAGCGTCCGGTCGAGTCTAGAGAGCTCCTAGAGTCGCTCTGGGCCAACTGGACACATTTGGTCACCCAGACCGGATGTAGGAGATGTAGTGTCTGGTCGAGTCCAGAGAGCTCCCAGAGCCGCTCTGAGCCGACTGAACGCATCCGGTCACACCAGACCGGACACTCCCAGCGTCTGATCAATTATTGCGCTAAAAACCCAAGACTTGCTGGTTCACATCGGACATGTCTGGTATCGATATCGGTCACTCCACTAAGCTAGAGTCCAATCACCTCAACAACTCTGCCCATGCCTTGCCAGAATACCAAACGCGTCCGATATCGATATCGAACGTGTCCAGTCACGTCGGGAATACTGTCACTGAGACATATACCAGACGTGTCCAGTACTCAAATTGGACGCATCCGGTCACCCCGTGACCAGGGCATTCAACTCCTTTTCTTCACCATCTTCTTCTCCTTTGCAAATGTGCCAACATCACCAAGTGTACAACATCTTGTGCACGTGTGTTAGCTTTTCACAAACATTTTTCAAGGAGTTAACCGCTCAACTTGCCGCGGCACTCAAACCTAGCAACAATCCAAAGTTAGATCACTCGAGTGGCATTATATGACCGATATGCAAATAAGTTTGCCCCTCTTGATAGTATGGCCATCTACCCTAAACCCAGTCATAAACTTCTCTACACACCTATCACTGGTGAAATGAAATGCCCTAGGTTATACCTTTGCCTTGCGCATTCCATTCCATCTCCTCCATTATTAATGCAACACATGCACCAACTAATCACCAAATGATATGATCCACTTCATATCATCACATGACCGTATTGGTTCATCGATCTTGACTTCACTTGCTTTTCACCGTTGCCTTCGTCCATCGGTGCCAAGTCTTGCCCAAGTTTCACCACCACACGGTCCATCACTCCAAAGCCTCCGACTTGCCCTTCACGCTTGCAACTAGTCCATCAAGCCAAGTCATGTCTTGATCTTCTCGACCTTGATCACATGACTCAATGTCATGCCTCATGTGCAATAAGCTCCTTCATCATCATATATGTGAGCTTTACAACATCTTTGAGCCATCATCACCATCATGTCATATGTTGCTCACACACATGTATCTATAGGACTAATCACCTATATATCTCACTTAAACACATTAGTCCACCTAAGGTTGTCACTCAATTACCAAAACCAAACAAGGACCTTTCACGAGGCAGAGCCTACCCCCTAGAGGTTGGGCGAGGCAGACCCCACATACCTAGGGTCAATTGGAGCTGTAGTCACTGCTCTTGACTGCTCGAATGAATCGATGTTGATGGTCATTAGCTCCTCTTTGGGTACCCTAGTATTGGTCCCTGACAGTAGCTCCCGAGCCTGTGGAGGAGTAGAATACTCCTTTGGAGGCTTTTCTGAATAGGAGGACTCTGAGGGCCTTGGCCTTTTTTTGTCGCCCACAGGTGTGACCTAGGGATGGTGATTCCCTTTCATCGAGATTGGACCCCTTGGGGGTATAGCCATGAGATTTGGTGGGTCAAAAAAGGTCTTTCTTGATTCTGACCCCTACGGGGGTCTGTTGTTCTACGACCGCATGTTCGGTCTCCTTGTAAATCCAACTTTCCTCGAGTCCCCACCCATAGCAGGGGTCCAGTTGAGGGTTGGCTTGTCTTTGTGATCGTTTCCCTCAAGCATTTCTTCCGATAAAAATGGAGGGGCTAAGGCATGCCATGATTTCCTTTATGGATGAATCATGGTGCTCGATGAGCTGTTAATGGGCTAGTCCGAATGGGGCCCTGGCATCCCATTTGTGGGGGTCTAGCTTAGGTCAACTGGTGACTGACTCCAGATTCTCAGCGGTCAATCCATATAGTTCTTTAGGTCCGTTCGACCGGTCCCGAGGGCTCTCTGCCTTTCTTCGAGGAAAAATCATGAATCATATCTAGCCAAGACTCAAACATGGGCCGGGATGCCCACAGTGCTCGTGCGCCTAGGTTCTGGCCGCTAGCAGGCCCATCCATTTCCACCCCGTCGGTGGGCAAACCTTCGAACTCTAAGGCCTAGATGGGCTGTAGGAGCCTTTTTAGCTCTGTATCCTTTTTACCTGTGATGGGTCTTGGCCCATTTGGGGAGGCAAAATGCTTAGCGTGTTTTCTAAGGAGACAGCCATAGGTTGCTTGTGCACACCCTAGAATGAGTCATGGTGATAGGTCATGGTAGGCACGGAGATCTAGGTGGATGGCTGGTTTCCTTGCATGCATTGCCCCTATAAAACCAAATGGCTAGCCCTCCGTGTTTCATACGCATGCCTGCATCCCAACCTCTGTAGCCATGTCGCCACCACCAATGCTTAGGTTTCTTGCCTTCGCGTCTCTGCTACCGTTGAGCCCGCATCCATGCACCCCCACCTCCAATGGATTCGAGGTGCCGTTCTGACATCACCTTCCAGTGCATGGAGGGCCTCGTCCATCGTGGTCTTCTCCATGCATGGACCTCAGTCAAGGAGTGGTTGCTGCCTAGTGACGAGGATTTGCCATCGCCACTCGACAGCTACGTGATGTTGTTCGTCCACTTCCATGAGCTTGGGCTCACGACCCCCGCCCACAAATTTCTTCGGGGGCTATTGCACTAATATAAGATTGAGCTATAGCATCTCAATCCTAATGGGATCCAGCACATGGTGGCATTCATGGTGCTGTGTGAGGGATTCCTAGGGACTAGCCCCCACTTTGACTTGTGGAGGCATTTCTTCGCTGTCAACCTCCAGAAGAAGAGGGAGAAAAGCAGCAGGTAGGAGCTGCACATGCCGATGGGGTACGCCGGCATCCAACTTTGGAACAATTAGGTTAGTGAGTACCCGTCCATGTGGCTCTCGATGTCAAACAAGGGGTGGCACTCATAGTGGTTCTACCTCAAGAATGACGTCGCCGCCCCTCTATCGGAGTTCACCTGGCGCCTGATCGAAGAGGCCCCTAAAGTAGTGGAGGAAGTGGGGCATCCTAGAGAAGGACAAGAAGAAGATCTGAGACCACATCACCACCATCCACATCTAGAAGGAGAATAGCCTAAAGGGGTTAGATGTCATTAGGGCTTACCATGCGAGGAGGGTGGCGCCGTTGATGACGCGCGCTCTCTCGCTATACACGATGGCGCCCGAGGCATCGTTTGATGGAACAACGCTCGTCGACAGAATGCCCCCCAACTCCAAGATTGTGCAATGCATCAAGGAGGTGATGGAGCCTTTGTGGGACAATGCAGGGTGCCGCCCTCGACTTCATCTACCCGGTGACGAGGCTTCCTTCGATGCAGCTGGAGCCAGGCTACGTCATCTTTGTAGGTTTCCCTTTCTCTTGCCTTCTCTTCAATTGATTTCCTAACCCCATGATACTAACTTTGAGAGGGGCGGGACCAGCCTGAGGGACCTCATCATCGCTGAACATCCAGCGCCGTTGTCGAGGGATTTGGCCATGAGGACGGTGAATCACGCCGAGGGTGAGCAGCTGAGGAAGGCAAAGGAGGACAAGAAGAGGAAGAAATAGTGGAAGCTACAGGCACAGGGAATGAGGGGAGGACACCGATGATGATGATGACAATGACGATGGTGACAATAACAAGGTGATGGAGGAAGAAAAATCGGTAGCCAACGATATCAAGTGGGACAACCTAGAGAATGAGGATGTGCTGATAGGCATCGGTTTGTCCTTGCAGGTATTAGGACCCTTCTCATTCCATGGAAAGGAGGGCATGTCAGGGAGCTAGGTGGGAGTGAGATGTACCATCGGCCTGCCCTAGGAGCCAATAGAGGCGGGTAGCTCCACCAGTCGTGCTCTCGAGCTAAGGGGAGTAGGGCATTCTGCTAGTGTGCCCTAGAAGCTGCCAGGGGTGAGCCCCTCTGCCTAGGAGCAGGGTGTAGGCTCAAAATAGCCTCATTCCTGATGTGCCAGAGCAAAGGTTAGGGGGTTCGCCCTCCAAACGCATCTACTGCCCGACAACGCTGAGATGAGTTATCAATTCCTCTGTTTTTTCCAGTTTTAGTTGGATTTCATCATGACTTATGTTTTTTGTCCCTTGCAGCGTCGATAGGCAGCGAAATCCTTTGGCGCTGGCACCGAAGAAGAGCATTGCCCTCCAATCAAGGTGGCAGCCATTGGCTAGTGTCGCGCCCATTTTGGGCAGGAGCAGTGCTAGTGTGACTGCATCGTCGGCCGATCAGGCACTACCCATGGTGGTGCCTATGCCCTTGGTAGAATGGGTGGATGCGGGCGTTCAAGGGGAGCCTTCGGAGGTCGCGGAGAAGCCAGTGATGGCCACGATACTGCTACCAATGGCGGGATGGATGGGGCTATCAACCATGCTCATGGCATCGATCATGGTGGGTGCGGCGCAGCCAGTCATGACCTCGACGATGCAGGTGGAGGTGGCAGTGGTCGTGATAGATGGGTCACATTCGAGCACAATCACAGTGGCTCTTGAGACACCAGTGTGACCCGTGCCATCATTGGCCCAAGCGATGGCGCCTGGCGCGTGCCGGACGGAGGGGTCCCTAGGAGTAATGGTGCTGAGAGAGAGGTTAGCGTCTGCACCGCTGACCCCTTCCATCACCGGAGGGGGCGTCCTGACGGGGACATCATGGCGATAGGGGTCGGCGGCGCTTGGAGCCAACTGGGGAGTTGTCCCTGGCCCTGATGTTAGTGGGTAGCGGCTCGCCCACATAGGGCAAGCCCCTACTCTAGTGGGCGGATCCATAGGATCTAGGCATCGGCACTTTTTACACTGGACAACACTATAGAGAGCATGGAGCGGGAGAGCCTCGATGTAGGGATCACGTCCGTGCTCGAGGCCCTAGACCATGCCAAGGGCACATTGCGTGACATCGTTGTTCCCTTCGACCAGGTATTTCTTGGTCCTGCTTCTTACCCTTATCTTCCTTTATATACTTTTTGTATCCTGACCATTGTCTTTCTATAGTCCCTTATAGCTTGTAGCCGAGGGAAATCTCGGTTCCTTCATCAATAGAAGGAAGCCTAGGACTACCTCATCAAGGAGGCATGGCTACATGGGGAGGTGAAAGTTTAGCTTGTTGCTATCCTAGCAGAGGGTGGCCAAGCTGACACCCCTCACCAAGGAGGCAGCCAATCTTCAGTCGTGGGTGGCCAAGGCCTGTTGGGATGCTGGTGAGGCCGAGAAGGCGTTCAAGGCCCTATCAGCAAGGTTGTGGAAGGATGATGAAGAAGTCGCTAGGGTCAAGAAGGAGCAGGATGAGTTGCTCTAGAAAGACGCTAAGACCCACCAGTGGATCCTTGACCTTCTAGGTGAGGTTGAGAAGGAAAGGGATCTAAAGCTGGGGGCGAGGAGAAGCTCATGGCCCTAGAGAAGAGGGTGAGCCTGGATGCCATGGTAGTCGCTCGGCTACTGCATGGAGCGGGATGAACTGATCCACACCATAGAGAGGCTCCTGCTCGAAACATGGCACGACTTGAGAGGAGCATGGCTAGGCTTTTCGAGAGCGTGACTAGGCCTGCCAAGAGCACGACGAACATGCAATAGAGGGTCGGCTCCCTCTAGGCCGAGCTCAAAAGCACGACAACCTAGAGGCTGGAGGCCGAGAGCATTTATGTTGGACTGGCTTGTGGATCTTGCCAAGGTGAGGAGGAATCTTGAGGCGGAGAGTGACGATCTCGGTATGCCTTGGAGTGGTCTACAATGACCTTGAGGTGGTGTGGTCGGAGGGGACCAGCTCGCTCGTGGCCCATGCCATCGAGATCGTGGCTCAGGTGCGCTAGCTCGATAGGAATACCCTTCACGCCAGGGTCAATTAGTCCTTCATGATTACTCATTCTCATTGTGGAGATAGCATCGATCTAGAGGCGATGAGCCATGGCTACGCGCATGATTATGAAGTCCACTGAGCTGGAGGAGATGGAAACAGCGGTGGCTCCCCTTTTATAGGACCTGGTGGATAGGATAGAAGGCATAGTTCTCCCCTAGAGGGACAAGTTAGTTAAATAGGTTGGGTGATCATTTTTGTAATAATCAGACAAGTTCCGACCCAGTGTGTTTTGTTCGAACAAGTCTGTTCTTTTTATTTCAGTGTGAACAAATTTGTTTTTTCTCCCTTTTTTATGTGTGAAAAGGGGTTAATACGTTCTGACCCTTCCGTTTGTTAAGACCGTAGAGTTCGAGGTGTAGATGGGAAACTTTGATCACACTGGTAAGCAAGAACACCGTAGTCACTAGGGCATGGGTTTCTTGCAGTCCGACCAACCTTAATCAGTTGTTCGTTTCCGCAAACCTTGCCCGGTTTTTTAACATGAGGAAGGGGTCAGGCACGACAATTGTTTTAGCAAGGGTATACATATACCCTTATCAGCCCTCGAGTGAGGCCTGACCCCTTGCCATTGCTAGGGTTGGGTCTCACTAAAGATCGAGGAGAGGATAGCGAAACTAGTAGGAGAAAGCGTCTCATGTTTTAGAAACGTTATTCTTAGTTTTTGCACGTACCCCCTCCCTAGGATCCAAGCCATCATTCTATGATCACGCATTCGGTCTCCTTGTGAGTCCAACTTTCCTCGAGCCCCCATGCATAGTGGGGGTCCGGTTGAGGGTTGGCTCATCTTTAGTGATCGTCACCCTGTCCGTGGTTTTTGTAACTGGAGGGGTTGAGCTAATGTCACTTGCCTCGATGGCTCGAGTGATGTGCTTAGTGAGCTCGCTAACAAGCTTGTCTGACTGTAATCCAGTCCGTCATTCATGATGGGGTCAGCATAGCCCTCATGTGGCATTCCACTGCTCCTTAACCCGCCTCCCGATAGATGCCCTAGTCGTTCTAGGGGACCAACTCAGGTGGCCCGCTGGCCTCTCCTTGATGGAGATTCTGTGGGCTTGGCTCGAGATTAGGATTGAATGAGAAGGTCAAGATGACCTTGTCTGCTTCTAGGCAGGTCAGGGAAAGGCCGCTAGGGGCTCATCTATGTTTTCTCCCATGGCTCTGTTTGACACGAGGTGGCCTCGAGCCCTTTGTGGGCCGGCCTTCAAACCTTGGTCGGTTGAATTCCTGAGTCAGGGTTGGGCAGGCTCGAGCCCCTGAGCCCCGTTGGGCTTGGTAGGGGTTGGCTGAGTTTTATGCGTTGCCCCATCCATGGTATTCACAACCAGAGGGATTGAGCTAATGACACTTGCCTCGATGGATCGAGTGTCGCGCTTGGTGAGCTCGCTAATAGGTATGTCCAAGTGGAATCTGGGTCTGTCATTCATGACAAGGTCGGCATAGCCCTCATCTGGCATTCCACTACTCCTTAACCTCCTTTCGGTAGATGCCCAAGTCATTCTAGAGACCAACTCAGGTGGCCCATTGGCCTCCCCTCGATGGAGATTCTGTGGGCTTGGCTCAAGGTTAGGATCGAACAAGAAGGTCAAGATGACCATGTCCACTTCTGAGCGGGTTGGGCAAATGCCATCTTTGTTTTCTCCCCTGGCTCTGTTTGACATGAGGCGGCCTCGAGCCCTTTGTGGGCCAGTCTTCGAACCTCTATCAGTCACTGCTCATATCGAATGAGACGACTATCGCTTCGTGACGCGATGCAAAGCATTGTGACTGCAATAATTGCATATGTGATGCTTGGATGTATGAGATAAATGTATGGATGAATGTATGAATGCATGCATGAGAATGGATGTAATGAATGCTCATGCACTAGAGAAGAAAAGTGGGGGCTAGTAAAGTTACCTCGATGGCTCGAGTGATGGGTTCAGGGATGTCTTACCAGATATGTTCGTGTGAAATCTAGGTCCATCATTCATGACAGAGTCAACATAACCCACATGGGGCATCCTGCTGCTCCCTACCCATCTCTCAACAGCGGCCTGAGCCATTCGATCGACTTAGGTGACCTATTGGCCTCTCCTCGATGGAGATTCCATAGGTGGGCCCATCCAAACCCTTCTTGGGAAGGCAGAGGCTAAAGCTCGGGGTGCGGGGACAAAAACTCTCATCACACAAGTGAGAAAAAATGCCATAGCTATTGGGGCATAGGTGTCTCATAGTTCAACCAGTTTTACCCAGTGTTTGTTTCTACACACCTTACCTTTAGGTTTTAGCCTGAGAAAGGGGTTGGGCATAGAGAATGTCTACCGAATAGACACTCTTCTAAGCCCCCAAGTGAGACCCGACCCCTTACCAGTTGCTAGGGTCGGGTGTCACTTAGAGATGACCCTTCTCTCGGTAGCGGCCTGAGCCATCTGATCGAATTGGGTGACCTACTAGCGCAGGACTTACCTTGATGGCTCGAGTGACGGGTTCACGGAGCTATTACCAGATATGTCCGAGTGGAATCTAGGTCCATCATTCATGATGGAGTTGGCATAACCCACATGGGGCATCCTACTGCTCCTCACCCATCTCTCAGCAGCGGGCCAAGCTATCCAATCGACTTGTGTGACCCGCTGGCATAGGACTTACCTGCGTAGATAGAGGATGAGATCATCCCGCCTAAGAAATTAGTTAGGCAGATAAGCCAGGCGGCAAACTTGTAATAAATGGACAAGCTCTTAAATTTCATTATGGCCAAATAGCTTTTTAGCCCTTCTCCCCTTTTTGTATAAAAAGGTTAGTGCATTCTGACCCTTTTCGTCGTTGAGGCCGTAAAGCTCGAGGTGTGGGTGAATAAACTCTGATCACGTTGGGGCGTAGGTTTCTTGCAGTCCGACAAGTTTTACTCAGCGTTTGTTTCTACAACCCTAGCTTCTAGGTCTCAACGTGAGAGAGGGTTGGGCATAGAGAATGTTTGCCAGGTGGTATACTCTTAGATGCGTACCGATTCTTTCCATAATTAAGGCTAAAAATCTTGGGGTGCAGAAAAAACTCTGATCATGCTGGTGAGCAAAAATGCCGTCGCCGCTGGGGAGTAGGTTTCTTTCAGTTCGACCAATTTTACTCAGCGTTTGTTTCCACAACCCTTGTTTCTGGGTCTCAACGTGAGAAAGGGTCGGGCGTAGAGAATGTCTACCAGATAGATATGCTCTTATTAGCCCCCGAGTGAGGCCCGACCCCTTGCCGTTGCTGGGGTCGGGTGTCACTAAAGATCGGGGAGTCGATAACGAAACTGATAAGAGAAAGTGTGTGTATATTAAGGGTAAAAGCAACTGTAGTTGCTCGATGTTCTAGGCATTGACGAAGACTTCACCGTCGATGGTCTTGAGCTTGTATGTGCCTGGTCAGAGCACCTCTGCGATGACGTATGGTCCCTCCCATAGTGGAGAGAGCTTGTGGCGGTTCTTGTTGCTCTGGATGAGGTAGAGCACCAGGTCCCCAATGTTGAAGGCCTGACCCCACACTCAACAGCTGTGGTACCGGCGTAACGCTTGCCGGTACCTGATCGAGCGGAGGAGGGCAACATCGTGCGCTTCATCTAGCTGGTCCATGGCATCCTTGAGGGATGCCTAGGCTCCCTGTTCATCATATGCCCTGACCCTTGGCACTCCATAGTCGAGGTCGATCGGGAGGACAGCCTTGGAACCATAGACCATGAAGAATAGCAGTATAGCTGGTGGCCCAGCTAGGGTCATCCTTAGGCTCTAGAGCACCGTGGGAAGTTCTACGACCCATCATCCACCAAACTTGTTCAACTAGTTGAAGATCCTAGGCTAAAGGCCTTGTAGGACCATGCCATTTGCGCGCTTGACCTGCCCGTTCATGTAGGGGTGCGTCACTGATAGACCAATCGACATGGATGTGAACTACGTGCCGTTGTCCATGATAATGGAGTTTGGGACTCCAAAGTGATGGACTGATGTCAAGGAAGAAACAGCATGGCTTGCTTAGACTTGATCGCTGGAGATCGGTCGAGCCTCTACCCACTTTGTAAACTTGTCTATGGTGACAAGCAAGTGCGTATAGCCCTTGGGCGCCCTCTTGGGAGGTCCGACCAGATCGAGCCCCTAGACCACGAACGGCCATGTGATGGGGATCGTCTGGAGTGCTTGGGCTAATAGGTGAGTCTACCGAGCATAGTAATGACACCCTTTGTAGGTATGCACAATATGTTCAGCAGTCATCTATCGTGGTCGGCTAGTAGAAGCCTTATCGAAATGTGTTTCTGACCAGGGTTCTAGGTGCGGCATGGTCATCATAGACCCCACCATGAATATCGCTCAGCAACCGCTTCCCTTGTTCAATAGGGATGCAGCAGCTGCAGGACCCCGGTGTGGCTTCGCTTGTAGAGCTCACCATCAATAACGGCAAAGGACTTGGCATGAAGTGCGAGCCGCTAAGCCTCCATTTTGTCTATCGGTAGTGCCTCATGGAGGAGATAGTCAAGGTAAGGCGCCCTCCACTCGATTAGAGGGTCAGGCTCTATCGTAGGATCCTCATCAAGCTCCGTGACTTCAGGGTTGGATGGAACCGATGACTGGTTAGCCCCTGAGCCTAGGGCAGGTGGCCCATCACTAGCTTGTTCTGACTCCTCATAGTAGACCAAGGGTTTGTACTAATTGTTGGCGAAGACACCTGTCGGCATCGGCTCTTGGCTTGACTGCCGCTTTCGCTAGCATGTCGGCCACCTCATTGAGATGCCTCGGGATGTGATTGAGCTCAAGACCATTAAACTTGTCCTCCTAGCTGGTGGACTTCTCAGCAATACTGCATCCATCTTGGCATTGTGGCAGCTTGATTCTTTCATGACTTGGTTGCTGACCAGCTAGAAGTCATCCTAGACATCAAGCCATCGGATACTCAACTCGATGGTGATGCATAGGCCATTGATGAGCGCCTCATATTTGGCCACATTGTTGGAGGAGGGGAAATGGATGCGAACCATGTACCTCATGTGTACCCCAAGGGGCGAAATGAAGACTAGCCCTACGACGATGCCTTTCTTCATCAGCAATCCATCGAAGCACATCATCTAGTACTCCTGGTCGATGACTACTGGTGGCATTTGGACCTTGGTCCACTCTACAATGAAATCAGCCAGCACTTGGGACTTGATGGTCATTCGAGGGCATATGAAATGCCTTGACCCATCAGCTCGAGTGCCCACTTAGCGATTCTTCCTATGGCATCCTTGTTTTGGATGACCTTGTCGAGAGGAAAGGACATCACAACTGTCACTAGATGCTGACTCAAAGTAGTGATGCAACTTCCTTTGGAAGATGAGAATGGTGTACAGGAGCTTCTAGATTTGGGGGTAGCGGGTCTTGGAATCGGACAAGACTTCGCTAATATAGTATATGGGACACTACACTTTGAGGGTGTGTTCCCTCTTCTTCTCGCTCTACCACCTAGAGTGGCACTGACCACTTATGTGGTGGCCGAGTGATTCCCTATCGGTTAAGGGGGACTAGGATCGGGGCCTTCATCAAAAGCTGCTTGATCATGTCAAGTGTCTCCTAGGCATCGGGCGTCCATTCGAAATGGTTGGCCTTCTTCAGGAGCCAATAGAGGGGGATACCTCGTTCGCCAAGGTGTGAGATAAAGCGGTTGACCACGGCGAGGCACCCTATAACTCGTTGTACCCCCTTTATGTTTCGAATCAGGCCCATCCTCGTGATGGCCGAGATCTTCTCTAGGTTGGCTTCGATGCCACGCTTGGAAATGATAAAACCTAGCAGCATACCCTTTGGGACCCTAAAACACACTTCCTAGGGTTGAGCTTGATGCCATTTGCTCGGAGTTTTGCGAAGGTCTGTTCTAGGTCGGCTATGACCTGGTCAGCCCATTTGGATTTGACCATGCTGTCATCCACATAGGCCTTAATGGTTTGCCCAATGAGGTCCCTGAAACACTTGAGCATGCAACGCTGGTATGTAGCCCCCATGTTTTTTAGACCGAATGGCATTGTGACGTAGCAGAACAATCTAAATGGGGTGATGAAAGATGTCACAAGCTGGTTGGACTCTTTCATCATGATTTGTTGGTACCCAGAGTATGCATCAAGGAAGCAAAGAGTTTCACACCCTGAGGTTGAGTCGACTACTTGGTCTATGCATGGCAAAGGAAATGTATCCTTTGGACGCATTTTGTTGAGACCCATGTAGTCAACACACATTCTCCCATTTCCCACTTTTTTCATACAAGAACAGGGATTGGCTAACCACTCGAGGTGGTATACTTCCTTGATGAACCTGGCCACCAAAAGCTTCACAATCTCCTCAGTTGATCGCCCTGCATTTCTCCTCATCAAAGCGATGTAGGCGCTGCTTCACCAGTTTGGAGCCTAGTCTGATCTTCAAGGCATGCTCGGTGACTTCTCTTGGAATGCCTAGCATGTCCTAGGGTTTCCACGCAAAGATGTCTCTGTTGGCGTGGAGGAAGTTGATGAGCGTGCTTTCCTATTCAAAGGAAAGTGTGGTGCCAATACACACCACTTTGCCCTTGGAGCCACTAGGGTCTATGAGGACCTCCTTGGCACCCTCTATAGGTTCAAAAGACCTGGCCGACTGCTTGGGGTCGGGTGCTTCTTTGGCAACCTCCTTCCTGATGGCTGCGAGCTCTTTGGAGGCAACAATTGCCGTGGCGTGCTCGCAACACTCGACCTCGCACTCGTAGGCGCGCTGGAAGGAGGTGCTAATGGTGATGACCCTGCTTGGACCCAACATCTTCAGCTTTAGATAGGTGTAGTTGGGGATGGCCATGAACTTCACATAGCATGGATGTCCTAGGATGGCATGGTAGGTTCCATGGAACCTGGCCTCCTCGAAGGTAAGGGTCTCCGTCCTATAATTGGATGGATCCCCAAAGGTAACGGGTAGATCGATCTGCCCAAGTGGCATGGCCTGCTTTCTAGGTACGATGCCATGAAAAGGCGCCCAGTTAGCCAGACACGTGCTCGATCGATGCCCATGGCATCGAGCAGTTTTAGCATAAATGATGTTGAGGCTGCTGCCTCCATCCACCAGTACCTTGGTGAGCCGCTTCATGCCAATGATTAGGTCTACCATGAGCGAATATCATCCCAACTGTAGGACGCTTTTTGGGTGGTCTGTCTAATCAAAGGTTATAGTGGACTCCGACCATCAGAGGAAGGAAGGCATGACTGGCTCAGCCGTATAGACCTCATGGCATGCAAGCTTCTAGCGGCGTTTAGAGTCATAGACCGCTGACCCTCCAAAGATCATGAGGCAGCCATCCAGTGTTGGAAAGCCACCATCCTTCTCCTTGGCATCGTCTGTGGCTGGCTTGGGGTCCCCCCTATGCTCCCCCTTATTGGAGACTCCTAGACAAGAACCGCTTCATGAGGCCATAGTCCTTGTATAGATGCATGACAGGGATGGCAAGGTTCAGGCATGGCCCTTCGAGCAGCTTCTTGAACTAGTTCAGGGTACCCTCAGTGGGCTTCCAACCCCCTTGTGGTTGGCGGTGGCCATGAGCGAGCCCTCGCTGCCGCTGCTTGTTCTTCTTCTTGCTGGGACGGTTGGAGGCGCCTTTGCCTGGCATCGTCATCCCACTTTGCCTTGTCCTTGAGGTAGTCAAAGATCGCTCCTGACTGCCTCCTCGCCCGAGGCATGGCTAGTGGTGATGTTGAGGAGCTCCTTGGTGGTTCGCATGCCCTTACATCCTAGCTTATGGACCAGGGACCCACAGGTGGTCCTAGACAAGAAAGCTCCTATGACATCGGTGTCAATGTCGTTGGGTAGCTCATTGCACTACTAGGAGAAGCGCCAGATGTACCCATGAAGGGTTTCTCTAACCTTCTGTTGGTAGTTTTTAGATCCCATGGGTTCTTAGGATGCGCGTATGTGCCCTAGGAAGTTTCCCACGAAGATCTCTTTTAGGTCCGCCCAACTTTAGATTTTGTTGGGCGGAAGGTGTTCCAACTACATTCGTGCCGAATCGACCAGGAACAATGGAAGTTTGTGGATAATAAAATCATCATTATCCGCTCCACTGGCTTGGCAAGCAAGCTGATAATCCTTGAGCCATAGTTCGGGGTTCATTTCCCTAGAGTATTTCAGGATGTTAACGACGTTGAGGATGTGTCGGCCAAAGGCCTAAGGTCCCAGCCAGTCGGGGCTCGAGCTTTAGTCCTTGCCACTGTCGTAGCATTCACCATGACGAGGTTGGTAGCTGTGGCAAGTCCCCTCCCTTGCATCACCATGGACACATCGGCGGGCATCGAGGGTGTCGCGCGTGTCATGGCAGTGGCCGAGATGCTCATGCACTAGGACCATGGTGTGTGGCCTATAGCCTTGCGACGCCTGGTGGACTGACGCATCTTTGTCGAGTCGTTCTAAGGGCATGCGCTGGCTAGCGTCAAGCTCACATTGTTGGGATAGTGAGCTCTCAGCCTGCTATGTTGCCGCACACTCGAGTAGCATAGGAATCTCGCAATGGGCACGATGATCCTTGGGCGTCGTGGGCACCAAAAGCCCCCAAAGCAAGGCCACCGTAGCAGCGATGTTTAGGCTCGCCGAGGGTGAAGTGTGGGAGGGCTTCATCAGTCCTCGATGATCCTCTAGTTCATGTCATGGGCCATGGTGTGCACATGCCCACTGTCTATGTGGTGCTCGATCTCTCGCTCGAGCTCTGCATGTTCCTGCTCGAGCTAGAGTCATGCTTCCTCGAGCTCTTAGTGTTGGGCCTTTAGCTGCTCTACCCACACGCGAGGTGGGGCCCCTGCATCCCTCTCGACCTCATTGTCGAAGTCATTCATTAGGGTAGCCTCTCCCTCGTGGATGCCTTCGACATGTCCCTCAGGGGTATCTGTCATGAAACATTCATGAGAGGGATGATGGCTCCCCCTGCTAGAGTCAGAGCTGGAGGGTGACTCCGATTTTCTTGCGAGGAGGTCGTGGAAATATTCCACGACATATTCGGTCAACCCCACGAACTTGTTGTTCATGGGGGATGGAGGAGTGCCTTGCACCACAAGGCAGCCAATGCTCTCTACGGCGTTGCGGAGACCAAACGAGTGCGTTGTCGAGGTGCTCTAGATGAGGTATTTTAGAGAGAGCAGGCTCTCCTCCGACAAGCTGTGCCATGATGTTGGCGAACTGAGAAGATGAGGTGGCATAGGTCCTCCCGGGTTTATCGGGGTCCTAGGAAGGCGCCAAGCTATCACTCTAACCTCCCGTAGTCGAAGCCGAGGAGCTAGCTCCTCCCTGGGGGCGTAGGCCTCTGATGCGTGCAGCTGCAGCTCCTCAAGCGCCTCGGCGATTGCGTTGAGGCTGGTAGAGTGGAGAGGTTGGATGGCGGCAAGAGCCTACGCCAACTCTCCCTCTGTTATGATGATCAAGTCTAGGTCCCCGAAGCGCACGTGCGCGCCTAGGACCCAGCTGACGCCATGACTGGCCATCTGAAACCTAAAGTGGACATCAAGATGCACAAAAGGCCCCTACCTAGTGCGCCAACTGTCAGGTGTTTTGAGTTACCACCGATGAGTAAATTTCTAATATTACATGTTTGGCTCGGATGGTGTTCTTAGAGGACACGAGGTTTATACTAGTTCGGGCAGAAAGTTCCTACATCTAGTTCATTGCTGCTGCTCATGTTACTAGCACTGCAAGTTTGTAGTAGGGGGTACAAATGGGCGAGAGAGGGAAAGGACCCCAAGTCTCTGGTGGAAAGAGTGAATGGGTGCTAAGAGCTCAATCGTTGCTCAGTCGTGTGTTCGTGTCGTGTCCTTGTGTGTTTATCTCGTGTTCTGATCGATTCGGGATGATTCGATCGGTCCTCGATGGGACGATCCCTCCATGGGACTCCCTGCTTTCCCTTTTATAAGCCAAGGGAAAGCATGGGTTGCAGCAGAGGAAAAAAAGAAGAATGAGAGGGAGAAGAAGTCCTTCTGGATCGCTAGGTCCTTCTTCTCCTTCATGCGGGTCCCGCCGACCCTATAGATGTCAACAGGGGCAACTCCACATTGTGGCCCTATCCATCACTAGCGCCACATACAGGCGTTGTCTATCGATCATGGCGTTCCATTCCATCCTGGTAGACATCGTGATGAACTAACACGCCTAACAGCATTCGTACGATGGTTAGGCAGAATAGCATCGACACGCCTGATGTTGTTCTTGATGTGAACCCTCAAGTATGGCCCATCACGGACCATAGGTTACATCGAGGCATGTCGGTCTCTTCCTTGGTGTCAAAGTTTTGACCCGGGCCCATACGCCTATACCTAGAGTGGTTGGCGGTGGTATGGGACCCCGTCGGGCGAGGCAGAGCCCGTGGCCT
This sequence comes from Miscanthus floridulus, assembly GCF_019320115.1. Taxonomy (NCBI): domain Eukaryota; kingdom Viridiplantae; phylum Streptophyta; class Magnoliopsida; order Poales; family Poaceae; genus Miscanthus; species Miscanthus floridulus. Next base: position 10,322,584 of record NC_089583.1, on the reverse strand, counting down.
CGGGGTTGGGTGAGGTGGAGCCCTCCCCCAGAGGTTGGGTGAACTAGGAGCGCGTGGCCTTAGGGATGAGCGAGGCGGAGCCCGCCCCCGGAGGTCGAGCGAGGCGGATCCTACGGCCTTGGGGTCAGGCGAGGCTGAGCCCACCCCTAGAGGTCAGGCGAGATGGAGCCCGCCCTCCGTGGCCTTAGGGTCGGCCAAGGCGAAGCCCACCCCCAGAGGTCGGGTGAGGCGGAGCCCACGTACCTGGGGGTCGGTTGGAGCTGTAGTCGCGCTCTTGACTGCTCAGATGAATCGATGTTGATGGTCATTAGCTCCTCCTCTTTGGGTACCCTAGTATTGGTCCTCGACACTTAGTATCTTAGTCATTAGAGCTAGCTTAGTAGCTTAACATGTGTATCCTTATTTTAAGAGTTGATGTTGCCTAAATACTAAATTGTTGCATCATCATCATCGCATGCATATAGAGAATGAGTTGGCAGAGATTGTGACCTCTGATGAGCATGAGTTCGAGGAGTACGAGGAGGAGATTCTCATGTAGGAGGAGGTCCCAGAGCCACCGTTGACTGACTCAGCTGACACCGTGCCTACTCAAGGCAAGCCCCAGTGCATAACCCTTATTTTTTATAATCACTGTATATATATGTTATGTGCATTTACGTTACAGGAATTTTATGAAAACCACATGCATATATATACCTATCCTATGAGTCTTAATAGTGTAGGATCGAGTAGCTGCTATGCTTAGATTTATCGGTAGCGTGGGTAACCTGTCGTCACTCACAAGTAGGTGAATACTACTATTACTCTCATAATAAAATGATGGAAGGAAAAATGGTGACCGGGTAGGGATATGGTATGTGTATTGGTGGGTGTGACGAGTTGTGTCCCGCGGCCACGCGGCATGGCTTGGTTACACTGTTTTCCCTAATTGTGTCGATTGAGGACCGTCCGTTGCTGTGGATGGTAGTCAGGTCACAGACTTATTATTCTGAGCACATACTTGCTTATGGGAGCGGGAAGGCTTGTTATGCTCTTATCTAGGGTCCCGGCTCTTTTCGGACCGACTGATTAGAGGAGAGGAAAGGTATAGGTCTAAGCACCATACTGAGACTGGGTCTCAAGTGTGGGGGCTTAGAGTCCAAGTTTGGACGGGGACCTAGGACCCCATGACAAGAGTGGAATGGGTTGGTCTTGTTTGTGCCTAGGGTACAAACGGGGCGTGTGTTTCGGGGTACCCAGCTGGGATACATTGGTTCGCGAATCGTCGTTTTCAGTGAGACGCTACAACTTGGCTATGGTCTATCACCGTAGTAAGAACTGGAATATGAAAGATGGTAAATTTGGTTATGATTGCTCAACCCTTGCTTGAAAGTAGAACAGGTGCTTACCTAGAATAGTTAGCTAATGAAGTAATCATGACTGCTAATAAAACTTGACTATAAGGATGAACTATTAGTAATGCTTTCCGCAAACAAAAAGAAAACATCAAACCCATATTGCCTATCATATCCTTGAGAGTCGGGAAACAATTCCCACTAGTCGGGTAAGTGTTGCGAGTACATTGTATACTCAGGGTTTATTTTTCCTTGTTGCAGGCGCAAGTTGAGGAGTAGTTCTTATGTGGAGGATTCTTCTAGTGGGCACAGATGGATCCTTGTATCATTTCCGCTAGATGTTTATTTTCATTCCACTGTTTAATTATCGCACTCGAAACTCTGGTATTGTAATAAATAATTTTCAAGAACTCTTATTGTATGAAATGGACTAAGTATTGTAAACTCGTACTCATTATTGGATTCGGGAGGTCAAACATGGATTGATTCGAGTTGTCCCTTGGGGTGGGCTCGACAGAACTGTCCGATGTAGCTAACTTTCGGAGTGCTTAGTGTCTAGTGGAAGATGAGCGCATTCAAAAATGTGTTATTTTAAGTGGTTCTGCCACAGCCGCTACGGCGCTCTAGGGGCGGACGATGTGGGGCAAGGGGTGGCGGCCAGGGGTGGGTGTCTGGGAATTAGGGTTTGGTGGAATATATAGTGCCTGGGAAGGTAGGGGCCTGGTGGGCCGGTGGGTGGGCTAGCGGGCTGGTGTGGAGCTGGTTTGGTGGAATCAGACCACCCAGTTTGGCTAGGGCTTCTTGTAACTATTGGAAGCCCTATTCAGTACCTGAGCCCCCCACACCTGCCCGACGTTCCCCACACCAAAGAGGACCCCGGCTCTTGGAAGAGATTTTCGTTTTTCGTTTTTCTTTCTACCTCACAGGGTCGCTCTTGTGTTTTTTTTCTTTCGGCCGATTTTTTTTCTTTTTTCTTCATCTCACGGTCAGTTTTTTGGTCCAGTCTCGCTGCCTTTTTTTCTTTTCTCTTGCGTCCAATTTTTTTCCCTTTTTTTCTTCGTCTCATGGTCGGTTTTTTTCTTCGTCTCATGGTCGTTTTTCTAGTTAGTCTCATGGTTTTTTTTGAACGTGTGAGCGTCCAAGAAAGGTAGATTTTATATTGAAATAGGCGAGGCAACAAAAATAAGTCTAAAACTTGTGGGACGTAAAAACATGATTTGATGTATTTATGATGGTACTTATCATAAAACTTGGGTTTTAACGGTAAATGAATCATACAAATCAGTTTTTCAATCCATAAACCTTTTTCCGCCAAGAACATAAATTCTCAGGTAAATGAACCGTCAAAGAAGATTGCAATACATTTTGCAGTTTTATTACTTTTTATTCAGAAAGAAAAAACAAAACTAATACATCCCTCTCAGTCTCGCCCCTCTCTAGTGGCCACCAATTGCTTTACCTGTCAAAAAAAGCGGAACAAAAGAAAACATTAAAAAAGAATTTCATGATTAATATCAGAGTAAGCCATGCATACGGATTTGTGGATCTTATAGAGGAAACAATAGTTGTAGTTTTGAAATGAATGTTTATGGTTACATATAACTTTGGACATAAGAAATTGTGGATCAGAAACAAGAAAAATAACTATGGTTGTAAAAATGGAGCTTTTGTTGCTCAGGATAAATTTGGTAATAAGGACTTATGGATCAAACACCAAAAAGTGGTGATAAGTATTTGCACTGGAGCAAAGTTTATTCAAAGTCCAAATTAAAAAATAATTGTGGTTCGAAAAAATAAATATGCATGGTGTAGGGGGCATAAGCATTTGTAGATTGAACATGGTAACCAATAGTTGTGGTTAGAAAAATAATGATTTATGGTTACGGATAGATGTACATATAAATATAGGACTATTTTCTGATTTTTCTGATTTGTAAATAACGTGGTCATACAAAATAAAAGTATAGTGAACTATAGTCTAAATTATTTATGATCAATGCATTTTGGTCACAAATCGTGCCAGGTAGGTCATTAAAAATGATGTATCAAAGAAATCTGAGCTATCTATGACAAGGGCATGTATCATGAACAGCTAACACCTACTTTGGAACTACTAAACATCAAATGTTTAACTTATAATTCATCTTGAAGCAACACACCGTCCCTGCTGATGTCAAGGTCTCTTGCACTTAGCTAATGCATTTGATGCTTGCATCTCAAAGAAGTATAGGCTATATTAAATTACCTATGTGCTGAACACAATAAAATTAATTTCTATTGCCAAATCGACAAAATAAAATCTAATATTAGTTTGAATTATCTGATATAGCAGAAATACTTTTTCCTGACTTCTAATCCATTGCTGAATACATAGTAAATGAAGGGTAACATCCACTAACCATTCAAATATGATACGACTATAGGACCTTCAAGCTGACATAAATGGGAAATAAGTATGCAAAAATAATTCAGTAAGCCAAGGATACTTTATACATACTATAGAAAATGGTGAAAGATAAACATAGTTACCGAATTAAAGTATATACTTATACTCATATAAATGGATCAACTGCAAGTGTGGAACCATCGTTAGTGACTTGCAAAAACTTGAAACAGAACAAAAGGACAAGTATTATGAGCCCTGTTTCAAAGGTGTCACCTAGGTGTGTAGACGCACGCCAAGCTCTTGACTGGAAGCCTTAGTCACCTTTGAAACCATGATTGTGAGTAGAGGATCCATAAATAATTCCAAATCAATCTATTATAGCACATGTAATGGAGGAGATCAAGATGCATTAGTTTAGAGGTAGGCCATGGGGATACCTACTTTTGTGGTAATCAATTGAAAGCATCCATCCATTTAAGAAGGGTTCTTGCCTGTAAAAAGGAAAACATAAATTTGGCTTGAAAGGGAAATTGCTAGATGCAGATAATCAAACCAAATAGGAAAGAAAAGTTGCTCTCTAGACTTAACATTCAGTTCAGTTCTGCAGTAGTCCATAATGGACAAAAAAGAGACATTTTCCTACAAACTCAGGTACCGATTTGCGCTTTCTTAAACAACAGGATAAACATCAATGAACCAAGAGTTTTGAATGGGAAAAAAGCAAGTATGTAATCTAGCAAAGAAAAGCAACTAAAGCTGGGAGGCTCCACCAACAGGTATATGTGTTTACGTTACCCCTAAAGTGCAATAAATAATAACAGCTCGTTTTGTACTCTTCCCTATGCCGTGCCCATTCATAATTGGACATCTAAAAAAATATGATTTAGAAGTAAAGATATCACCTATGAATATTGAGAAAAATGGCATTTCCCGAACTGTTCTGCAGCAGAGCAAACTTGGGAGCTACAGATTAATTAGATCTGCATGACTGAAAATTCTAAAGAAATCATAAGGAAGTTTGCAAGTGGATCTTCATACATGAGCACTAATTTGTGCATGCACTAGCATATTTCATCTTGACTAGATAATCCATATGCAGAACTAAGAAAACATACTGATGATATACATCCCTATATTAGTCACTAAATCACATCTGGCATAAAACAAAAATAGGCAAAATTTTCAAAGCACTGAACAACAACAGTAAATATACTTTGAACAGTCCTTCAAAACACTAACACTAGTATGTCAAATGAAATAACCTACTGTGCATAGTCTTCATCCATAAGCTCTGTTTTTCCTCAGACATACTTGCCTTAGATGAGCTACTACCGCAAGCACACTGCCCATGTATTAGTGATGGGCAAAATCTCTTAGGTTCACAGGCAAAATCTCTTAGGTTCACATACTTGCCTTAGTGATGAACAGTCCTGGCACTGATGTTTCACAGGCAATCTGCACAAAAACAAGCCAATTATATTATTGCATAATCCTCTTAGGTTCTAACGGAAACAGAAAAAACAAAGAGTTGTAGGCTTGCCTCCGCGATAAAGGATGCAACACACTTCATCTAGATGAATTTGGGAGGCGATCATCCAACTAATCTCCTGGATTTAGGCAAAAACCAAAACAAATCATAGGGTGTGAGATAATGATACGATAGCAGAAATGGCCACGGTCCGTGGCGACTGGCAAGCTGATTAAGGTGAAGACGGTGGTGCTGGGTGTGCCCACAGCAGTGGCGAGGCAAGGAACGGAAAGGCGGCGGTGCGAGGAGGATGGCCGCCCCGAGTGCGGTGGCGGTAGATATAACCAGGTGTCGCGGGGGTTTCGCTGGCGGATGCACACGGACAGCGGCGGCGGAGCCTCCACGGGAGCAGAGGAGCCGGATGCAACCGATTCTCCCACGACCGGCGCGGAGGGGTGGTCGTGGGGGGCTGAGGTCATGTGGTGGCGACGGATACGGATGAAACCTGTTGATTTTTTTTTTATCGGGGATAACCATGGCCAGGGCTGTGGAATGGGTGCGCGCGGACGGGCTCGGGTACTGAATATTATTCGGGGCCTGGTACAATATAGAAATACTATATATATATATATATATATATATATATATATATATATATATATATATATATATATATATATATATACTTTGTAGCTGATTATAAAAATAACTTATTCTATAGCCAATTTGAGTTACGATAATTACTATGTTAATTTATGAGATTATAGTAACTCCTTACTAAGTGGTTTAGTATAACGTTATGGTAAATATCTCCATGTGTTATAGTAACCCAACTATCGTAAATATGTATTAACATTATCGTAAATTAGTATATAAAGTAAAAACAGAGTATAAAAAAATAAAATATCTTATAATTTGGAACGCATGCAGTTATAATTCTTACCGTGTTCATCCATTGCTAAAGACAACATCATACAGTGGACATATAACTCATACGAGATTGTAATAATATCCCAATAAGCCTTTATTACCATCACTCAAGAATGAATCACAAAAGGTATTTTAATTTCTCTACTGATATCAAGTTTTCCTACTAAAAGCAAAGGGCACCCATCCAATCAAAGCATAATGATTTGGGCTCCTGTATCCCATTGGCCGATGAATAAAAGCAACCACCATAAGATTAGCGAGGGGCCCTATTAGCATCAGCCACTACTAGAGAACAGACTTTAGAATGATGTCCCAATTTAGCATTAGCCTCGGTAATTTTTTGTCCTCGGGACTAAAGGACCCTTTAGTCCCCGTTAGTAATACCAACCGGGACTAAAGGTTCCTGCTCAACGGTCGTCCGCGGGGCAGGAATCTTTAGTCCCGGCTGGTATTACCAACCGGGACTAAAGGTTTACCTTTAGTCCCGGTTGGTAATACCAGCTGGGACTAAAGCTTTTAGTCCCAGTTTGGGTGATGCCCCAGGAATAAAGATTTATCTTTAGTTCCGGTTTGGCCCCCTAACCGGGACTAATTATCCCGGCCTATAGACCAGCTCATTTCTTCCTCCCGAGCCCGAGCCATTCCATTCAAACTCACTGCCTCTGTTCTTCAGCTTGCTGTTGTTCTTGCTCTCTCCCCCTCCATTGGTGTTGCTCTTTGATTTTGGAGGTAACAAACTTAATCCTCTTATGTTTTATCAGTAGCTTATCTTATTTTGCGATGTAGATGCATGTGTAACTTTATATGTTGGACTACATTATGATTTTATATGTCATTTTTAGCTCAAAATCACATGATGATTTGCATATATGTTTGGATAAACAAAAGTTAAATTAGTTCATCAAAATCACGCCTCGCTCGTCCTCGCTGGAGCACGCGCCATCCTCGTCCTCGGCGGCTTACGTGATCTTAGAATTAATTTTTCCATAAAATGAAAAACTTAGAAAATAGTTAGAAAATTATAGAAAATCCGTACTAGTTGAACTTGCGGACCGTGTTCAGCTCGACGAGCATGTTCTCTGCCGAGCGGTAACGGACGTCAAGGAGGAGCTTTGATTTTACGAGGGAGAGCGGCAACGGTCGTGGAAGACCGTGTTCCCTTCCTCGTAGAATCGGAGCTCTTCCTTGGCCAAGTACGGTACCGTCCGGTGGAGAAATGCTCGCCGAGATGATCACGTAAGCAAGGTCAACTAGTACGGATGGTTATTTATTGAAACATGTTTTTGAGCTATAATTTGATGGATATTTGATAACTTCAGACCTACAAATGTCATCTACAAATGTTACTATCCTCGACAACCTAAACGCCCGCGAGCTCGTCGATATCGAGCAGGTCACTTAGAATTATTTTTTTCATGAAATAAAATACTTAGAAATCATGCCTTTTATTTTTTAGAATTAATTTTTCCATAAAATGAAAAACTTAGAAAATAGTTAGAAAATTATAGAAAATCCGTACTAGTTGAACTTGCAGACCGTGTTCATCTCGGCGAGTATGTTCTCTACCGAGCGATAACGGACGTCAAGGAGGAGCTTTGATTCTACGAGGGAGAGCGGCAACGGTCGTGGAAGACCGTGTAACCTTCCTCGTAGAATGTGAGCTCTTTCTTGGCCAAGTACGGTGCCGCCCGGTGGAGAAATGCTCGCCGAGATGATCACGTAAGCAAGGTCAACTAGTACGGATGGTTATTTATTGAAACATGTTTTTGAGCTATGTGATTTCTATGTCATTTTTAGCTCAAAATCACATGATGATTTACAATAGTAAAATCACTTGATAGTTTGGTATTTTACTATTATACATAGTACATATTTCATGGTTTAGTTAGATAAACAAATAATTTTAGTTTTGTTTAAATATATTATTTTAGAAAATGTGAAATTTACACTAGTTTGCAAAAAATAAGTATAGAAAGTAGATGACAACTGGTACCAGATCCTCGGCCTCTCGTTCGGTTGCGAAACGACTGAGGCCAGAACTCCCTCTCATTATTTGCGGCAAGTGTAAGCAGAAGATTGTGATGGAGTACCGAGTCAAGAGACAGGGACCCAACAAGGGTCGTGTTTTCTACAAGTGCCTGGATCGCGATGTGAGTTTCTTACGCATTTGATTATTATGGCTAATTGACCTGCTTTTCTTGAATATTTTTGACTAAATATTTTTTGGCTTTAATTTTAGTGGGAGGGCAATAGATGCGATGGTTGATACTAGGAGGAAGATTATGCTACATACGTGCAGAATTCAAGTGCGCTTGAGGTAGCGGCTGCTGATGATAAGGCAGTGAGCCAGCAGGAGAAGCTTATTGATATTCAACAGAAGAATGATTTGTCTATTTTAGTTGCATATGGTCACGAAATAATTATATTACTGAAGTGCATTGTAGTTTTAGTTTGTTTAGTGATAGTTGGGATTGCTTACGTTGTAGCCAGGCTTAGTTAATTAATCAACCGTTTGTGTGTCATCTATGTTGTGTAATAAAATACTTAATTATGTTCAAGGTTTTCATAATTTATCGTGTAATGTAGATTATGTCACGCCATTGGATGTACAATGCCGATCGCCGCTCCCAAGACTTTATTGAGGGCGTGCACTATTTCTTAGGTGTGGCCGAGGCAAATAAGCGGGATGGTTTCATGTGTTGTCCATGTGTCATATGTAAGAATTTAAAGGAATATTCAAGCTCAATGAGTCTTCATTCACATTTGCCTAAGTTAGGTTTCATGTCAAACTATATATGTTGGACTAAGCATGGAGAAAGCGGGGTCATGATGGAAGAAGGTGAAGGAGAAGATTTAGACATTGATGACATTGTTGCTTAGTATGGTGCCTTTGATGATACTACAATGGGGGGAGATGAAGAAGAGGTAGTGGCAGAAGATGATCTCGGTGATGCTCTTGGCGATGCCATTCGTGATGCACAACAAGAATGCGAAAGTGAAAAAGAGAAAGTTAAGTTTGAGCGCATGCTTGAGGATCATAGGAAGTTGCTATACCCGACGGCCGAAGAGGGGCAAAAAAAGTTGGGTATAACACTGGAATTGCTACAGTGAAAGACAAAGAATGGTGTATCCGATAAGGCATTTGGGAATTTATTGAACCTCATAAAGAAGATGCTTCTGAAGCCAAATGAATTGCCACTACGTACGAAGCAAAAAAGATTGTCTGCCCTTTGGGATTAAAAATCCTAGAAGATACATGCATGTCCTAATGACTGCATCCTCTACCATGGCAATGAATACGAGAATTTGGATGAATGCCCGGTATGTAAAGCAGTGCGGTATAAGATCAGGCGTAATGATCCTGGTGACGTCGAGGGTGAACAACGTCCTAGAAAGAAAATCCCTGCCAAGGTTATGTGGTATGCTCCTATAATACCACGCTTAAAACGTTTGTTCAGAAATAAAGACCATGCAAAGTTGTTGCGGTGGCATAAAGAAGACCGTAAGATAGACAATATGCTGAGACACCCAACTGATGGGTCTCAGTGGAGAGCGATAGACAGGGAATTTCTAGAGTTTGTAAATGAGGCTAGAAACTTAAGGTTCGCCTTAAGTACAGATGGTATGAATCCTTTTGGGGAGCAGAGCACTAGTCATAGCACTTGGCCAGTTACTCTATGTATCTACAACCTTCCTCCATGGTTATGCATGAAGCGGAAGTTCATTATGATGCCAATCCTCATCTAAGGTCCGAGGCAACCTAGCAACGACATTGATGTCTATCTGAAGCCATTAGTTGAAGAACTTCTAGTTTTATGGAACAAACCAGGTGTACATGTCTGGGATGAGTACAAACAAGAACACTTTGACCTACGAGCAATGTTGTTTGTAACAATCAATGATTGGCCTGCTTTAAGTAATCTTTCAGGTCAGACAAACAAAGGATATAATGCATGCACACATTGTTTTGATGACCTTGACAGTATATATTTGAAAAGATGTCGAAAGGTCATGTCCTAGAGGTCCGCAACGCAATCGACGTGATGCACCTGACAAAGAATCTTTGTGTGAACCTGTTAGGATCCATGGGTGTGTACGGGAAGCCAAAGGATTCACTTGAAGCACGCCAGGACTTGCAGGGCATGAAAGAACGAGACAACCTTCATCCAGAGAAGATAGATGATGGACATCATTACTTAAGTCCTACTAGCTACACGCTTAGCAAAGAAGAGAGGGACAGCATGTTCGAATGTCTAAGCAGCATCAAGGTCCCATCGGGATTCTCCTTCAATATAAAGGGTATAATAAATGTGCTAGAGAAGAAATTCCTAAACTTAAAGTCCCATGACTGCCACGTGCTTATGACGCAATTGCTTCCAGTTGCTTTAAGAGGAATTCTACCTCCACATGTACGTCTAGCCCCCGTGAAGCTATGTGCATTCCTCAATGTAATTTCTTAGAAGGCAATCAATCTAGTGGAACTAGCTACTCTACAGAATGATGTGGTTCAATATCTTGTTAGCTTTGAGTTAGTGTTCCCTCCATCCTTCTTTAATATCATGACACACCTCCTAGTTTATTTAGGTGAAGGAGATTAGTATTCTTGGACCTGTGTTCTTACATAACATGTTCCCCTTCGAGAGGTTTATGGGAGTCTTGAAGAAATATGTGAAAGTCCGTTCTAAGCCTGAAGGAAGCATCGCCCAGGGCTATGGAACAGAGGAGGTCATTGAGTTTTGTGTTGACTTTATTCCTGACCTTGCCCCGATTGGTATTCCCGAATCACGACACGAGGGGAGACTCAGTGGTAAAGGAACTTTAGGGAAGAAAACATATATTGGCATGGAAGACGATTATTTCAATAAAGCACACTACACAGTTCTTCAGAACTCATCATTGTTGCATCCGTACATCGAGATACATAAGGAGTTCTTACGATCCAAGTTTCTAGGGAAGACTGAAGCTTGGATTAGGCGTCAGCACATGGAAAGTTTCAGTGGTTGGTTGCGAAAAGAATGTCAAGGCGATGACAATATTGATGAGCAACTGTATTTGTTGGCTAGGCAACCATCGTGGCATATCCTCACGTACCAAGGGTACGAGATAAATGGGAATACATTTTACACAGTTGCCCAAGATAAAAGGAGCACCAATCAAAATAGTGGTGTTTGCATAGATGACACAGATCCAAATGGGAATATACAAACATATTATGGCCGCATAGAAGATATATGAGAACTAGACTACGCACCTAATTTTAAAGTCCCTTTGTTTTGGTGCCAATGGGTGAAGCTGACCGGAGAAGGGGTAACAGTCGATAAAGAGTATGGAATGACAACAGTGAACCTCAACAATATTGGGTACAAAGACGAACCATTCGTCCTTGCTGCTGATGTGAGTCAGATGTTCTATGTGAAAGACATGTCTACAAAATCAAAGAGAGGAAAAAATAAAGACATCAACTCAATGATCAATGAGCCAAAGCGCCACATAGTTCTTTCTGGGAAAATAAATATAGTGGGAATTAAAGACAAGTCAGACATGTCAGAAGATTATGAAAGAAATGTTCGAATTCCACCCTTCATAGTGAAGAAAGATCCAAGCATCATGTTAAATGATGAAGATACTCTATGGTTACTGACAAGATCATAACCAAGGGTCATACGTCAAGAAGAAATTCACTGTTGTGCCCGCATGAATACAACGATGCACTGTTGTGACATAGTTTTAGAAAGTCTATGAGATTCAAGAATTTATGACTAGTGTTTGATAAAACTTTCTCAAATGGAAAAATGAGCTATGTAACAATTGTAGATCTTGCTGAGATGATCAAACTTGGTATTCAGAGATTTTTCATCTGAGGTCATTTAGTGTCTTATTTGAGCAAGTTTGACCAAGTCAAATTTGGTCAAATGAAAAAACAACACTTTGACTCTAGTATTATGAACTCTAAATGACTTCAAATTGAAAAGTTTTGAATACCAAGTTTGTTAAAATCGTCAAGATCTACAATTGTTGTTTTGGTCAACTTTCCATTTGAGATAGTTTGGATGGTTCAAATTTGTGATTTTTAAATTTTGACACCTACAAACTAGTTTTCGGAACCCTAGATTGTCTCAAATTGAAAAGTTTTGAATACCAAGTTTGTTCAGCTCATCAAGATATACAATTGTTGTTTTGGTCAACTTTCCATTTGAGATAATTTGGATGGTTCAAATTTATGATTTTTAAATTTCGACGCCTACAAACTAGTTTTCGGAACCCTAGATTGTCTCAAATTGAAAAGTTTTAAATACCAAGTTTGTTCAGCTCATCAAGATCTACAATCCTTATATATGCCATTTTTTCATTTAAGAAAGTTTGAATAAAATGTAGTTTAAATTTCACAAGTGTGTGACATAGTTTTAGAAAGTCTATATGAGATTCAAGAATTTATGACTAGTGTTTGATAAAACTTTCTCAAATGGTAAAATGAGCTATGTAATAGTTGTAGATCTTGCTGAGATGATCAAACTTGGTATTCAGAGATTTTTCATCTGAGGTCATTTAGTGTCTCATTTGAGCAAGTTTGATCAAGTCAAATTTGGTCAAATGAAAAAATAATACTTTGACTCTAGTATTATGGACTCTAAATGACTTCAAATTGAAAAGTTTTGAATACCAAGTTTGTTAAAATCTTCAAGATCTACAATTTATGTTTTGGTCAACTTTCGATTTGAGATAGTTTGGACGGTTCAAATTTGTGATTTTTAAATTTCCACGCCTACAAACTAGTTTTCGGAACCCTAGATTGTCTCAAATTGAAAAGTTTTGAATACCAAGTTTGTTCAGCTCATCAAGATCTACAATCCTTATATAGGCCATTTTTTCATTTGAGAAAGTTTGAATAAAATGTAGTTCAAATTTCACAAGTGTGTGACATAGTTTTAAAAAGTCTATATGAGATTCAAGAATTTATGACTAGTGTTTGATAAAACTTTCTCAAATAGGAAAATAAGCTATGTAAAAATTGTAGATCTTGCTGAGATGATCAAACGTGGCATTCAGAGATTTTTCATCTGAGGTCATTTAGTGTCTCATTTGAGCAAGTTTGACCAAGTCAAATTTGGTCAAATGAAAAAACAACACTTTGACTCTAGTATTATAGACTCTAAATGACTTCAAATTGAAAAGTTTTTAATACCAAGTTTGTTAAAATCGTCAAGATCTACAATTGTTGTTTTGGTCAACTTTCCATTTGAGATAGCTTGGACGGTTCAAATTTGTGATTTTTAAATTTTGACGCCTACAAACTAGTTTTCGGAACCCTAAATTGTCTCAAACTGAAAAGTTTTGAATACCAAGTTTGTTCAACTCATCAAGATATACAATTGTTGTTTTGGTCAACTTTCCATTTGAGAAAGTTTAGATGATTCAAATTTATGATTTTTAAATTTCAACACCTACAAACTAGTTTTCGGAACCCTAGATTGTCTCAAATTGAAAAGTTTTGAATATTAAGTTTGTTCAACTCATCAAGATCTACAATCCTTATATAGGCCATTTTTTCATTTCAAAAAGTTGTAGAACAAAAATACTATATTTTCTTTATTTTTATAGTTTCAACAAAAATTTCCTGTCATTTTGTCAAAAAACCGAGAAAAAATTGAAACATTGACGTTACAATAATGTGATAATAAATTTCCTATCGAATAATATTAGTTTTATTAATTTTAAGTTACAAATATATTTTTGCATTAACAAAATACTTAGTATTAGTAACATTTATATTCTATATTCATAAAAGAAATTAAAAACTTTAGGTTACAAAATTTTCCTATTTATAATAAATAATTATTTAATCAATAGTATTTTTTTAAATAAATATTGCAAAGTATTGAAGTTGCTATAGAATTAATTAGTATTAAACAAGGAGAACAAAATCAAAATCCCAGGCATTTCCAATTACTTTGGCAGGCTGCCAAAATTTTCAGGCCTTCAGTCCCGGCCCAGGCTAAGAACCGGGACTAAAGGGTGGGCAGAATTGCCCGCCCAAAAATACCTTTAGTCCTGGCTGGTAACACCAACCGGAACTAAAGATCCTTTAGCCCTGGCTGGTAAGCCGAGCCGGGACTAAAGGGTTGGACCTTTAGTTCCGGTTTGGCTTACCAGCCAGGACTTTAGTCCCGGTTGGTGTTACCAGCCAGGACTAAAGGGTCCTGGCCTATATATATATAACGGTTCCTCTGTTCATCTTCTACTTTTCGATCTACAACGTCGATCTCGTCTCTGTGCCACGCCCGGCCGCGTCGAGCTCTGCCGCGTCGCCGTCGTCGTCTACCCCCGCCCGACCTCGTCGTCGAGCCCCGCCCGGCCGCTGTCGAGATCGTCTCCGCCATACGTTGTCCTCGCGCTGGCTCAGCTCGGCCCCGTGGCCGACCAGCACGCCTGCCATGGCCATCCGCCGCCCCTAGCCCGCTAGCTATAGCGCTCGGCCATATTTTTTAGATAGTTTTTTCAGGTAGTGTTTGATATATATGTTAGATTAAAATGTATTAAAATTTAATTAGTAGTTTATTTTTAGTTTTTTAGATAGTTTTTTATATATGTTAATTAGATTTAAATATGTTAAAATTTAATTAGTACTTTATTTAGATAGCTTTTTTAGATAGTTTTTTATTATAGTTTTTGATATATTTAGTAATTATTATTCTATCTCTCTCTATATATGTGTTAGATTTAATTTTAATTTAGTAATTCTATCTATGTATATATGTTAGGTTTAATTAGATTTAGTAATTAATTCTATCTAGAGATTCTATATGTATACATATATATGTACTTAATTATTTCTATGTGTATATATACATGTACTTAATTATTTCCATGTGTTGAGAGAGAGAGAAAATTGTAGCTAGAGAGACATTCTATGTGTTATCACATGCATATCTAGAGATATATACATATGCACTTATTCTATGTGTTGAGAGAGAGAGAAAATTATATCATTCTGTATGTATATATACATATACTTATTTCCATGTTTTTGGATCGAAAGTGTTTTTGATTCGTTTCTAAAGCCTATACCTTATTATTGTTTATCCTTATGAAATATTATGTGTTATTATATTTAATTAGATTTAGTAATTCTATATGTGTTATCACATGTACTTATGTTATATGCCATAGTAATTCTATCTATGTCTTGAAGATACAAATGGCTGCTCCGGAATGATAACTTGAATGATGACATAATGGCGGATATTATCAACGCTGGCGCCAATACGGATGTAGATGACACGAGTCAGTACTTTGCTGATTATGAGGATATCCTGAATATCCCGGTGGTTGAAGATCAATAAATTATCGCGCAAGAAAATACTGGCGAGGTATATTCGATTATCTATCATCTCTTATAGATGCATGCGTACGTATATTTGTTGTTAATCGTTGTGTTTCTACTCATGTAGCCGGTCTCTGGATCTACATCAACCACCGACAAGAGTAGAAAAGTCTGAGGGCCAAAAAAACCATTAGAGGGTCATTTCATAATATCATAATTTAACACCGACACCAGCAAACCATTGGGACCACATGCTCAGACATATGTCAATCAATGTGGGTTCATTGTAAGGGATAGGATCCCAGTTAGTGCTCGTGAATGGAAGCAGAAGATATCCACTCCTAATGTTAGTTTTGTATCTGATCGTGACAAGAACCTAGCTTAGAGAGATATCACTCAGCATTTCACATTACAAGTAGATGATGCTTTGAAGGAGCTAGTGAGGGATTGGACAGTGAAGAAGATGGCAACATTATTCTAGAGTTGGAAGAAGATATTGTATAAAAAGTTTATCTTGAAGAATGAAACGCCGGATTTCAATGCTAAGGCATTTGTCAAGTTGGAGTCCCATTGGGATGACTTCGTACAATACAAGACATCTCAAGAGAGTGAGGAACGTGTGATGAGGAATCAGCAGAATGCTCGACAGAAGCAATACCATCATCGCATGGGATCAGGTGGTTATAGGAGTGCTATTCACAAGTGGTAGAACCTAGAAGCAGAGATTACTGCCAAGGGAATCATACCTGAAACAATAGAGAAGAACTGGCCTCAATGTGCGAAGAATTGGTTCTATGCTCATGGGGGAAGCCTAGACCCAGACACTGGCAAGCTAATTTTCGGTAAAAAAATTGAGAGAGCAACATAGAGACTAGCTCATGCTAGGGAAGAAGCTGATAGTGGTGTTTTCAAGCCATACAGAGAAAAGGATAAACTGACATATGCCCTAGAGAATCCCGGACACGGTGGTCGAACAAGAGGCTATGGGACGGTTCTGTGGCTACAAGCATTCCCAGCAGACAAGGATACCTACAGAAGCCGCTAGAGAAAGAAGGATGAGGAGACAGACCGAATCTGTGTATTGGAGCAATTTGTTAATGAGTCACGACAAGCATTGCTTGAATCACGTGAACGAGAAAAATCTCTTAAGGCAAGAATGCAGGAGGAGATCAAGAGGCAAGTACAGCTAGCAATGAGTCAAATGCAATCGCAATCAACGCCGGGAGTCACCATTAGCCCCGTTGGTCAGATGAAAAGCAGTTGTGCTTCCACGGAGCTGCCAGTTATTCAAGGTGATGCTGGGTTGCGCTTCCCTGTTGATGACATTACCGAGCCTCTAACAACATGTGAGCTGCACATTCCAGATGGTAATAATGCATCAATCATGGTGGCTGTCGGGGTTGTATCTCCAATAGACCGAACGAAGACACCAAGAATCAATGGATTAGTTATTCAACCTGGATATGCTAGCGTCTCGGTCGATAGAGTGCTCAAAGGTTACAGCAATGTTCCTCTTGACATTGAAGGCGGTGATGGGGAGAAGACACTAGGAGAAGCAGAGAAGACATTTATTCAATGGCGCAAATGCTTTATCATCATTCCTGGGGCGCCACCGCTTCCCCTACCTCACCCTAGGTATGAATGAAAGTGAATGAAATATTATTTCCTATTAATTTTATATTGGCTTTCAAAAATAATTGACTCACAACTTGTTTTTGTAGCAGGGTCTCTCCCCAGCCTAGCCCAATCATTCATTCCCCATCTCATCATAGCGTCGCGGGGGGCGAGACGACTTCATCCCCACGGCGATCTCCAACTCCTACACCGGCCTCATCGCCTCCACAACAATCTCCAACTCCTACACTGGCCCCACCGCCTCCACAACGATCTCTAACGCCTCCACGCCGGACTCCAACACCGGCCTCATCGCCTCCACGCCAGTCTCCAACACCGCCCCCACCCCCTCCACAGCGACGCACTACAAAGACAGTCTAAGGTCCCGGCGGCAAAGAAGACCCCGAAAAAAAGAGTTATTTCTCAAGAAATACTTCCTGAAAAGACTGATGAGCAAATAGCAGCTGAAGAAGACAAAAAAGTGAAATATTTTTTTATAGATACCCAAAAGCAGAGATAAGCAAAGCTTAAGGAGAAGCCGTACTTTTACATACCACGAGATCAGCTGAGGCAGAAGGTCAAAGCTCACAAGAAAAAGATGCTTGAAGTTCGTAAGCCTCCGCCACTATCAGACTATGACCGCTCCCTCGTGAAGTCATATGATGCACATAAGAAAAGGAAAAGAGCATCAGGGAAGGATGTCCCACAGCTCGGACAACTAGAAGCAACCAATGCAAAATCTTGTTGTTGCTAATAAATATGGTTCCAACATAGAAGTCTATCGACCAGACAACTCTGGAGAAGTGTCGGTTCAAGACCTTAATGCTTTTTTTGAACTAACTGGTTTAACCTTGGATCAATTGATGGGCAAAGCTCCAATCCAGAACCTGTAAGTTGATACATGGAAGACTTATAAATTTGGCAAAAGTCTGTACAACCCTATGGCTCTGAATGAATTGGGTACGCAAATGTACTTGCTCAACAAGTGGTACATGCAAGGCGTGTGGCAGGAGTGAGCAGTGGATCTTTGTCAGATTTAGAGACCATCATTACTTCCATGACGATGACATCTTACATATTAGTTTTGAAGAATTGCATCAACTATACCACTTGGACGCTCTGGACAAATCAATCATTAGCTCCTTTTGTTTGTAAGTGATTCTTACTTTTATTTAATAAACTCACTTCCATGTATACGTGTATATAATTATCCTCACATGTAACTTATATTTATATACAGATTTCAGATGTCAGAGCTCCAAAGAATACAAGACATCAGTGTTGGCTTCATTGATCCTTATATCGTATTCAAAACCGATATTATTGTCAAGGAGCACTGGGTATCGAAAGCACAGACGAATATCATGAGGTTCTTCGTGAAGCAGCACGACAAGACAACAATACTTTTCCCGTACAACTTTGAGTAAGTATTAATAATAATGTAGTCTACACATTTTATGTAATATCAATACAACTTATATGCATGTACGTGTGTGTGTATAAACCAATGCAGGTTTCACTAGATACTCATTGTCATTGAGTTAAACTCAAGTCGGTTAGTAATCTTGGACTCATTGAGAAAAGAGCGGGCACTATACCAAGATATGATAGACATTATCCAGGGGTAATTTCGATCTCTCGCGCATAACTATTATTGAATAGACTTTGCCATAATTTATTAACGATCGTACATTATTGGTCGCACAGGGTTTGAAAAGAGTTTATTCAGCAACACCGCAAGGATTGTAAGACACCACTTAATGTAGTTGAAATACCAGTAAGTTGTACTATATATATTTCCCCACGTGTTTAATTATTATATCGTACTTCAATTTACGTGTGAGATGATGAGAATAATCTTCTTCTCGTACAGTGGTGTTTGCGGCAGGAACTAGGTAATAACTTGTGTGGATACTACGTTTGTGAATTTATCACTGCACACATAAGAAGAACTCCTAAAGATGTCCTCAGAGTACGTATATATCAATTTTTTATTTATTTTTAAATGAATATATATATATATTAATATTTTTCCTTTTATTTCAAATACAAGACTGAATGGTTGAAACAAAGGGTCATGCAAAAAGACTATCTGAAAGTAGTTCAAAAGTCAATAGCAGGATTTCTTCTAGAAAAAATGTTAAATCCCAACGGCGAGTTCTACTTTGATCCTAAGGAATAAATGATATAAATTAAATGTTTATTGATATCGTTATTTTCGAGAACAAGATTATGAAAGTGTTGTATATATACATATATATCTATAATATATATAGTTTCATACTTTATTCGAATATAATAATGCTCGAGATAAGAATTAGATGTAATTATATGCGTGCGTGTATTTATATTAGCAGCGTAGAATACGTACATAAAAACATATTATATATTAAACAAATATGTGTAACTGAACTAAAAACAAATTAAACAAAAAAAAGAAAAAGAAAAGGAACATTTAGTCCCGGTTAGGGTTACCAACCGAGACTAAAGGGTGCAGCCACGTCTGCTTGGCTGAAGGGCCTTTAGTCCTGATTGGTAACATGAACCGGGACTAAAGGTCCCTCTTTAGTTCTGGCTCGATAACCCAGTACTGAAGATTCCACTTTTAGTCCCAGGATCATTATCCCGATACAGTAACCAGTACTAAAGGCCCCGGAACAACAAGGTCCATCACGTAGTAGTGAGCCTCGCTCAAAATTGCCTCGGCCACTGCCTTCTGCACCTTGAGATACGCCTCCTGCATCATCATAAGCTTCAACACCTGCACAACCACGGGTGAGCCTCCACCCCGCCGTGTAAGGCGCCGGCGCCGGGAGCGATGAGGTCGAGCGTGTGCGCGCACTCGCCGGCGTTCTCCTCCATGCACTTCTTGAGGCTGTCCGCGGCGTCAAGGCAGGGAAGCGGCTGTGTCGTCGTCGTCGGCGTACAGAGCCGTCCTTCACCGCCGCCGCCACGCACTCCACGAGCGCCATGAAGGCGTCGTTGCAGCCCCCTGACGCCATTGCCGCTGTCTGCTGCGATCTCTTTTTTTTTAAGACTGTTTTCTTTGATTGCTTGTTGGCTGGTTCCTTACCATATATATATGGGCCCGTTTGGCTAGTCGGATCAGTTCCAATTCGAGTTGGAAACCAGAGAAACGCCGCCAAACGAGTTATCGAGATCAAGACTCGGAACTGGAACGTTCCAGGTTTTCTAGGTAAGCACCAGAAACGGCTAGGACCTAGTTTTTCACGATTCTGATTCTCAGTCTACCTACTTCATAATATTGATTTGCCAAAAAAAATAAGTGGAATAAATTAAATTTTGTTCAAGTTCTTCTTCACCAACAAGAAGTTTTGAATTTTTTAAGCATATTTTCATTTATATATTTTTTATGAATCAGAATTCAGCATACTAGTCAAACAATCTCATAAAGTGATTCTAATTCATCTCCCTTACCAACAGCCCCGTACTATGATGCTACTAGTCCTGCCGCCCTACGAGATGGGCCCATCAATTCGCGTTTCAGGCCTACAGAATCATGGGCCGCTCGGCCCAGCGGCCCATCAGATAGCGGATAAGAAGAGGAAACTTAGATATTTATCGGCGGCGAGAAGTTGCACTGCCAGTCTGCCACCGCCACTGGACTTGTGCTCCCTCCGCTCCGGCCCTTCTCGCTTCTCCGGCCATGGCCGCCGCCGTGACAGCCACCTTCCGCACCCTGCTCCAACACGTGGCGGCTAGTGGCGCCCCCGTTCCGCTTCCCAGCGTCCGGTTCCAGAGCCTGCAGCGCCACCGCGTGGGCCTCCGCCTCCTCGCGACCCCGCGTGGGCGCCCTGTCCTACTCCCGCCCGTCGCCGCCGCAGCCGGCGAGGAATTCTCTTCCGACGGAGAGGATTTCACCGGCGACGACAGCGAGGAGTTCTTCGATGAGGAAGAGGGCTCCGAGCCGGAGGACGAAGCCGAGGCCCCGCGCGCCTACTCGCCGCCACGAAGCCGCCCGACGCGCGGCGACGAACCCGGCCGGCTCTTCGTCGGCAACCTGCCCTACACTTATACCTCCGAGGAACTCGCCCAGGTCTTCGCTGAGGCAGGCAGGGTCGACGACGCGCAGGTACCCGTATCGATCCCAACCAAAATCCCTTCTTGGTCTGCCTCCTGGAACAATTGCTGAACAGTATCATCATTCATGCTTGACGGTTCCAATTGCTGCAGATAATCTATGACAAGGTCACCAACAGGAGCCGGGGCTTCGCCTTCGTCACCATGGCCACCGCTGAGGAGGCAGCCAAGGCCATCCAGATGTTCGACGGCGCCGTAAGTACCACACCGGCCAATTTGATCAGTCGTCCTTTCTCAGTTCACAGAATTGGTGTCTTGCTCTTGCCCATGAATGTGCAAGTGTGTGCTCTGACTCTGACATGATCTTGGCACATTTATCTTCAAACAAATGCAGCTGCTGGGAGGGAGGACGGCTAGGGTGAACTACCCAGAGGTTCCGCGAGGCGGGGAGAGGAGAACGGTCACCATGGCTGGCCGTAGGCGTGACGATGGCACATACAAGATTTATGCCGGCAACCTGGGGTGGGGAGTGCGTGCCGACACATTGAGGAATGTGTTTGAGGGTAAGGCCGGCTTGCTTGACGCCAGGGTCATCTTTGAGCGTGACACTGGCCGCTCCAGAGGGTTCGGGTTCATCTCCTTCAGAACTGCAGAGGATGCACAGGCTGCATTGGAGGCTTTGGATGGAGTGGTATGTTCTGTCTTCATCTAGGGCAATGTTGTTCTGTGCCCATTACATCTCTTTATTAGTAGTAGATATATGCAAATGCCAACTGATGCAGTAGCATTGCTATGTGTGGCCTGTGGGTACTTCTAATTGAATCATCAAATTATAGCACACAAGGTAAGCTAATATATGAATTTCTCAGTGTGAAATAATGATGGGCTGGACTGGACAGTGTCTAGTTCATAGTTGCTTATTGCACTTCGTCCAAGTAGCATGTGAATAAGTGAATTGTGATTTACTTGAGTGTATACCTTCATAGTTCACATTACTTGAGTCACCATGGTCTTGTTGTAGCAGTGGTTAACATGGTTATGGAATGGCAATGCAGGAACTGGAAGGGAGGCCGCTTCGCCTTAGTCTGGCGGAACAGAATCCACCACCTGGTTCCCCACCTAGTACTACGCAGGCACAGCAGGAAGAAACCGATTCAGGCACATCTGATGCAGAGGCTGAAGCAGCCAGTTCTTCAGAATTATCTGAAACAGAGTTGGACGATAGCAACTTGCAGACAGCTGCAACTTACTAATAAGCAGGAGCCACGGGTTATATATGTGTTGTAATGACTTCTAAGTTCTGCCATTCAAGTCCAAGGAGTACTGATAGGAGCAAAAATTTTGACACAAGTGATGCTGTAGTGAGGATTCAGCATTGAGGGAATTCACTGTGAGTCATTAAAAAAGATCGCAATTCTCTATGAGCCACTGAAAAAGTTCGGCGGACTTCTACGCCACTGCTCCAACTTTTTTTTTTTTGCCCTCCGTGCCAATGCCGTCAGATTGGGCTCTAACGGTGTCAAACTGCAGGTGTGAAAAGTCAAAAATACCCTTAGCTCTAAATATGCCATTAATTTTTTTCGTATCTTAACGACTTTAAATAGAAAAACTCAAAACTAGAAAGTTATAGATCTTGTCGAGATCTATAATTTTCATATAAAAATTATCTTCATTTAATACCGCAAAAAAGATATGATTTTTCTAAGATATATTAATCATATCAAATCATATATTTTTGCGGAATTAAATAAAGATAATTTTTATATAAAAACTATAGATCTCGACGAGATCTATAACTTTCTAGTTTTGAGTTTTTTTATTTGAAGTCGTTAAGATGCTTAAAAAAATTAATGACATATTTAGACCTAAGGGTATTTTTAATTTTTCACAACTACAGTTTGACAACGTTAGAGCCCAATCTAACATCAGTGGCATGGAGGGTAAAAAAAAATTAGAACAGTAGCGCTGAAGTTCGCCTGAACTTTTTCAATGACTCACAAGGAATTACAATCTTTTATAATGGCTTAGAAGGAATTCACTCTTCAGCATTTGAGCTATAAATCTGATAGAATGCCGCATTTGTGTAATGAGTTCTGCAAAATATGATCTGAATTGTAATTGCGTAGCCTTCCGCTTACTGTAAACTGATCCTTTTCAAATGTTCTATTTTGATAGTGTCTAGTCAACTCATAGGTTTTATTTGATAGGCCATTTTTCAAATGAACTGGAGCAATATAAGAGGTATAAACTATTTTCAATTGACATTTGAAAGATGTAATGAATTGAAGTTGTAGCTCTATTTTGTGCAAACTCGGTAAAAAGAACAGTTTAGGGAGTGTTCGGCTGCCATTATCAGTGGCGAAGCCAGAATTTCATAGCTGGGTATTCCGTGTACATAAAAATTTCGATAAAAATGTGCAATAGTAATAAGCAAAGTACAATCTCTAAATATAGTGGCATAGTGCCATTGTCTAATAATTAAGAAAGATTACAAAACATCAAAGCTACTAAAATAAAACTCTACGGTCCCCTTTTTGAAATTGATTAATAATATCATCATCTTTCACTTGACTGAAGAATTCCCTCTCAATAAATGTGACCAAGCAATTGTTCAAATATTCATCACCCATTTTATTCCTTTGCTTGTTCTTCACATAATTCATCGTGGAAAATACTCTTTCAACACTAGCAGTGGCTACGGGAAGAATTAGCACCAACTTAAGAAGCTTGTAGACAACATAATATTGCTCATATCTTTTTGTGCTAACAAGCATAACTGAAAGCTCACATAGGTTCTTCAAATTTTTAAACCTTTCATCTCTACGCACATGACAAATGTACATAGTGAGCTGATATGGAAGTTTTGACAATTCATCAGTTGTGAAATCCTTAGGATAAAACTTTGTAGCAAGTCTAACCAACTTCTCTTGATCATAAGCAGCAAATAAATCAAGTGGACTGAAAGCTGCCATGCAAGAAAGTAGTTCTGTGTTTACCTCATCAAATCTGTCGTTCAGCTCTCGAAGTTGCCTATCAATGATACTCACAAACATATCAACATGGTAGCGATGATAATTTATTGCGCCATTATAGAACCCTCTTTTAGGTCTCCCAACAGGATAGTAAGAACCCTCCATGTCAGCAACTTTGATCTTGTGCTTTATACAAAAAGAAGTTACTTTTTCAAGAAAACCCGTCCATCCACTATCTTCCCGCAAGCACTACAAATGAAACTTTGTAAGATCAACAAGCTCCATAGCATTGACAATATCTTGATCTTTCTTTTGCAAAGCTCTACTCAAGTCCTCGGTATAACCAAATATTTCTTGCATCAAGTGTGCCATGAATACAAACTCAAATGACCGAAATGATGTCAACATAGTCATAGCTGCTTGGGCCTCCGCTGTAGTATACTCTTTTCCAATCTTGATCAGAACACGCCTTATTGCAGGATACATAGAGATAACATGATTCACGGTTTTGTAGTGAGAGCCCCAACGAGTATCACATGGCCTCCCCAAACCCATTTCTTGATTCAAACCCCTCCCAGTTTCTACTTCCTCCAAGTCCAATCCATCAATTAGTTCCTCAGCTTGAGCTATTCGAAGCATTCTCATCTTTTTACATGAATTGCCAAAAACATTTAACAAGATAGCAAGCTGTCCAAAAAACCAAGTGCAATCCCCACTCTCCTTAGCAACATCAACAAGAGTTAATTGCAGCTGATGAGCAAAGCAATGAACATGATAAGCATAGGGAGACTCATCCATAATTAGTTTCTTCAGCCCATTAGCATTACCTTTCATATTGCTAGCTCCATCGTATCCTTGCCCACGAATCATTGCAAAACTCAAATTGTACTTCATAAGCATATGCTCCACTGCAGTTTTAAGTGTCATAGCAGTAGTATCTTCAACATGGGCAATTCCAAGAAATCTGACAACCGCCTGTCCTTTCTTATCAACATAACGCAAGCAAACAGCTAGCTGTTCATTCTGGTACAACAATCTATGATACAAGAATCCAATGCAAATATGCTAGCACTCTTCTTCTTCATCTATGATATAAGAATCCAATGCAAAAAAATTAGAAAACGAAAAAATCCTAAATTTTAACTCTGAAGAATGGATCTGACACTGCTGTGCTACGAAGCTACTGTGCTCACCTTGCTTCAACTTCAACGGCTCCGGAGCCGAAGCCGAATACAAAACTTGCTTCAACTTTAGAAGGCCAAATACAAAACTCCTGCACAAAGCAATTTCACACGCATATGGCAATCCAATCAAGACCCTCTAGTAACAAAAGGGAATGTGTGTTGCATCTGACTCTCAGTCATGAGCCTATTATATAGCACTATAAAAGCACAATTGGTTAAGTTGGCAACTTTCTTCTAACAAATAGAATCTTAGCACCTAACTGACAGCTAGACGGGACATTATTAGGTCAGACAAATAACATTCCCATTGGGCCGCCGTCATGAAGCTAATGAAAAGCATTATCAAACATGGAGTCACACGCAAATGTTCTTCGTCAGACAAGATTCCTAGGGAGCAGTTTTACCTAAGCAGATGTGCCCGTTGCTGTAAATGTGTGGATGCATTGGCGCCGGATTGAGAAAAATGACCTGGAAGCCGGAGCCGGCGGAGCGCCGGGCTCGCCGCCGCCCTCCGGTCGCCGCCTGCCCGCCTCTCCGCTCTCCGGCACTGCTCTCCGAAGCCGGGACGCTAGGGCTGGACGCAGCTGCGCAGGTCACGCTCGTCGCTCGACCGAACCGCTCGCGCAGCGCCGCAGGGCAAGGGAAACTGGGGAAGGGGCGACGGCAGAGGGGGATGCGCCGAGGTGCGCTGCGAGTTGGTGCGAATGTGCGATGCGAATTGGGAGCGGCTCAGCGGCAGCCTGCAGCCAGGAAACCGATGCGAGCTTGTTTTTACTTTGGTGGGCTGACAGTTGCTGCTTTCTGTTGGGCTTTGGGGAGTTTGGGCCAGATTTGCAACATGTATATATATGTATTTATGTATTTATATATGTATTTATGTTTGTTTCTAAAATCTTGGGTATTCCGTGGAATACAGGGGAATACCCCCAGCGCCGCCACTGGCCATTATAAGCCAGCTTAAGCCATGGTACATTATTTTTCTTTCACAACAAATCAGCTGTACAAATCAGCACAAGCGGCTTTACGAGTAGCCGAACAGAACAGAGCGCGCCTGACATGTCATCAGGTTTGGGACGGCACAATTGGCAGTGACGACAAAAGTATAGCAGACCAAAAAATATTTCATGGGCATATTGGAAGTTGTAACATGAAAGCATGAAACTAAACATCAATCAAAAGGAAATATTTAAAAAAACATCACTCTGCCATCAGCTATCCTGGACGGTAGTACCACTCTCAAGCTGTGCATTCGCAGATGCATCAATATCCTGAGGAAAGAAGAGCCTGCAAGGTTGGCAGATCCATAAATCACGTATTCACATCAATTAAAAGATGACTAAGGAACACCACAGAGCTAGAGCTTGAAATAAGCAACATGATATATCCATAAGCAATAGGGGAACATGGGTTGTTTCTAGTTACTAATAACCAGTGGGAAATTCTCAGGTTGGTACAAAGTTATCTTACCTGCATGTGTTGTGGTACAGAGTTCTACTCAGGCCTTCTATGTCAGAAATTCCTTTGCATCCAGCCACTACCTCAAGAACTTGCCTGAAATCGATAGTTATGAGTCAAATTTTCTGGGGGCAAAATTCATGTGCAAATAAAATTTGAGTAACAGATAAGGCTGACGAGTTCAGTTCATAGTACAATAACAGCGGAACAATCATGACTTAGGGAATAAGGCTAATGAAGCACAAAACTGAATTATCAACCCTCAACATCATTGATCAGGATAGAAATATAAATTTCCATGTAAAAAGTATGTTTCTTGTTTAGTCTTTCTACAGAGAAGGGCATGAGTTAAGGTTGGATTACTTTGATGTTTCTACAGAGAAATCATGTAAAAGAATGGAGTACTTGAATGAGAAGCAAATAATCTCTACATAGGAAAGCAGTTGTCATAGTTAAAAACTCAGCAGCCAGTCTACACCGAGCAAGAGAACTTAAGAAATGATGGAAAACTGCTGCAACTTACCTGACTAAACAAGGCTCATTGCGACCTTTTACTGTTGAATCTGGCTCGTACTTTTCTTTCTTCTTGGATGGCCAGACAGATTTTACATACTGGCTTCCAGCATGAGTATTTCTTATGTCACAATATGGAGAATCTGTTTCTATCATCAACCTCTCAACAGGAATGCCTCGTAGAACCTCAAGATTTTCGTTAGTTTTCAGAGAGCAGCCATTAACACCTACAACCATGATTCACAATTATCTGACCCAACTGGGAGATAATTACAACAACAACAAAGCCTTTAAGTCCCAAACAACTGGGAGATAATTAAATAACAAAATATCAAATTCACAGTTGCTTCAGTTATTTAATTGACAATTGAATCAAATGGAAATTTTCAACACAAAACTGAATAACAGAACATCAAATTCTACAGTTGCTTGATTCACAATTACTGAAGCAACTGTAGAATTTGAGATTCTGTTATTTAATTATCTCCCAGTTGACAAAAGGAAATTTTCAACACAGAACTGAATCACAAAGCGGAATTACAACAGAATTTGGAATAGCTTGTTGCAACTACTTAAAGTTAATTGGCTGTCTTTACTCTGAAGTTATCATGTTGCAAGACATGCAGATTTTTATTGCCAGGTAAAGATATTTTACCTATAAACATCTTCTCAAAAGAAAGTAGCCTGTCCCGATCTTCCGCTGAGTCAGTGAAGGAATGTGTAACCCCACCAGGGAATCTGCCAAAGAGAAAAACAGACAGAGATCAGGGAATAGTTATAAAACATAACAAGTGGATTGAAACGTAGGCAACTCCTATGACCAGTGTACTTTCAACTGTTCATTAAAACCTTTCAATTTTTTCATTAAAAAACAGAGAGCGTATCTAGCAGGGCATCATTGAGGAACATCACCTATGGAATACAGATTATATGCTACCTGTGCAAATTTCGTGTCATGATTTCACAGAAGTCTTCACCAGCAGCACGCATGTGAAGAAACATTGGCAGTTTTACTGCTTCAGCCAACTCAAATTGTTTCTCAAAATACCTAATACAAAATAAATCACTCAGAAAATGAATAGATCAAATGCCAATTTGTGTGCATATGAGAACAAGACTATATACTTCTTTTGCACATCTGCTGGACAGAAGTGAAGTCTGTCATAATCCAAACCACATTCACCAACGGCAACGACCTAAAGAAATTGGAACCCATGTAAGATTGCAAGTGTTTTTTTCCCTGGGGAGGAGGGTAGGGAGTGGGGACAGAAATAACCACCGAGTGGCTCATTACAAAAAGATCATATCTTCATATTTCAAAACTTAAAGACCGGTTCAAATATCTGTGCATGTCCTTTTGATGAAACTGTCGATTGACAAGTAAATCATTGCACACTATATATTTCGCAAGCACAGATCAGGGTAAGGGTGTGTTTGCACCCCAACCCTCTTGATCTATACTTCGTTCTTGTTTCTGTTTCTCAAATACGCATGCACTGTTCATAATTTGCATTAAGAAGAAAATAGCATAGATTACAAATACACCCAAGTAGCCAACACCAGCACTTCGTGCTTATAGAATCAAAGTTCTTGTTTACTACCACTAGAACTGATTTAGCTCTTTTTTCTTTTACATATTTATGATGTCCAATTTCTTGTGGCTCTAGATGGGTTTCATCTCTAGCCTAATCCAACTTGCTTAGGACAAAAAGGCCTATTGTTGTTTCAGGGTCATGTGAACTTTGTGTTAGATCATTGATTTATATAGCATTGTTTAAGTAAGAACCTGTGAGAACATTCAATAGCTCCAATCCTAACACATGACTGAATAACTGTCCCTAGCAATCTATCAATACTCTAGGATACAAGAAAACAATAGTCACACCACTTTTTGCCTGCTGGGAAACAATATAACCATACACAACCTTGCCTTTCTCTATCCCCTCCTTCGCTAGAGCCAGCAGTGCCTGAAAATGACCCTCGGGGTCTCCACTCTCCTCGAACTCCTAACCATCCAAAATGCACCGGATCAGGAAACAACAGAACCACAAACAACAATAGCAAATACCAATCGAAAAATCCCAGCTACCCCGCATCTCGTCGGGTGCACGCCCACAGTGCAGAACAGCCTCCCTGCATTGCACACACACAAGACAGCTTCTCAGGAGCATTTCACCGAACACCTTACAAGCACCACCAAGCACAGCAGCAGTCAACGAACCAGAGCGAGCAGGCGATCAGCTGAGCTTACCGTCGGTCTCGGCGATCTCCAACGCCTCCCTGGACTCTTTCAGGGAGCCTCCGGTGACCTGCCTCCCCACCAAAACCAGGAAGGCAAGAAATTAATTACCAGGAAACCGAGGAGAGTCAAGAAGGGGCGAGAAGACATGCTTACAATGATGCGGTCGACGCCGGCAGCCCACGCGCGCGCAAGTACGGCCGGGATGTCAGCGGCATGGCACTGCTTGCCGTGGTAGATGCCCTTGAACATGCCATCTTCACGGCAGTAGCAGCAAACAGCCCGTACGGCGCGTGCCGCGCGGGGGAAAAAGAGAGAGGCGCAACAATCAGCCAACCAGTTGTGAGGCAAGCTCTAAGAAAAGAGCAAAATGGAGGATATTTGGAAGCATGAGTTACCAGTGAAGTTGACTGCGATGTCTGGTGCGGGGGTCGCCGCGGCCGGAGACGGGGAGGAAGGTCGGTGAAGGCAGAGGGTCAGTCCGGGTTAGAGAGGGGACGATACAGGACAGTGCGGTGGGAGAGGGAGCGGAGGAACTTGCCGATGAGCTTGACGGCGGTGGACGCCATGGCCGCGGAGGCGGAGCGCACGGAGGGCGGAGATGGAGCCAATCGGAGTCTGAAAAAGGCAAAATCAATGGAGTTTTTTTTTTACTAAATATGCCCCGTTGCAACGGGATCTGTTGCTCTTGTTTTCTGGACAGGTTCGAACTCATCCAGTTCATTCATGGTCATTGTCTCGGGATTTGTTTGATTGGAATTCATTTGGTTGGTTTTCTATGGCCCTGTTCGCTTGTCTGAATTCTGGAGGAATTTAAATGGTTTGGAGTAATATTGGAGGAATTTGTGAGAGAAAAACACTATTTCAGATAAAAAAATAAACAAGTCAAGCCGAGTTTAAGGGCACGCGAACGGGGCCATTCCTACTCATGTTTGCTGGATGGACCGACTTCTACCCGATCTAATCAATCCATCACCCTCGTGGGTTGGTTTCAGTCGGGCTTACTCAATCAGGCAATAGTATTTTTGTCGGGTTCATAAACCCGGGTCCCTCGGGGACCGCTTCCACGCCAGGACTCGGCCCAGAAGAACGGCCTTTTATTCTTCTGGATTGGCCCAAAAATTTGAACTCAACAGACCGGAGCACTCGCTTCAGGCCTAGGCCGCCTTCGGCCCATCTCTTCGACCGGAGCACTAGCTCAGGCTCAGGCCAACTCCGAACGGCCTCTCCGATCGGAGCGCTAGCGTCATACCTCGGCCGCCTCCACACGGCCTCCACTCGGAAAGCCTGATCCGAGGACCGCCTCCGACTCCGACTCCGTGTCTCCGACCGAGATTCATAGAAAACCATGCTCATCGCTATTCTCCGACTGGGGACCATCCGACCAGGGACGCTCGCTCGGAAAGAATCAGAAGGCGTGCGAAGAAAGGCAAGGCATGGCTCACAAGTCAAAACCACTGTACCAGGGACCATACCCTGTACGAAGCAGTGCTCTGCAGCCACCCTAACACAAAGTATTGTAGGGGCCGCTAAAAACTCTCATATGGTAAGCCCCCTCCGCGTGTCTTTGGACACCGATTGCGGTATGGGCTCCAGGATCTGCCATACCGAGTGAACATAGCGCGGCTCCTCACATGCCACCAGGCATCCAGAAGTGTTTGCAGGTACCAGCGTCCATCCTTTCTGAAGAAGATATCTCGACCCCCCGTGCACATCTGACATCCTACAGCGACATCGACAGTATTGGGAGGCTTCAACCATTATCCAGTTTTCATCACCGTATGCAGCAAGGCTTAGAAATATCTGTACTCTCTCCCTCTCACCTGTAAAAGCCATCCCCTTCATCTATAAAAGGAGATGCGCTCCCTCCAACCAGGGGAGATCAACTTCTTCAAACTCAGACTCACTAGATCGACATCAACACTCCCAACCGCAAGACCACCTAGTTTCGACCACGACCCTTCCGGTCGGAGCCGACCGAACCTCTTGTACACCCCCTCCTTTCTTCTTTTCGTTTGTACCCCCACTACAGACTTCGAGCACCTGGGCTCAGGAATAAAATCGCCGACCGACCCCGACTGGACGTAGGGCACGTTGCCTGAACCAGTATAAATCATGTGTCATTGAGTGCTAGGCCACCTCCGATCACAACGTACAACAAAACTATAAATATTTACTAGTTGGTCACTTTCTGCACCGACAGTTGGCGCCGTCCGTGGGGAAGACGCTGTACGTTCAACACCTTTTGGTCATCGAATGGCCCATTTTTCCACCACTCCCGCCGTGGCGGGCTCCGACGATACGATTCGTTTCGGCTCGCTAGAGTTCCCCGCAGTCTCGCCCACCAGGATGCGGGTTCCACCCGTCTTCGAGCCATTCCAGGCCTTTCGCTTCAGGAGCCTGGACTTCATCACCGACCGGCTCGGCATACTCCACCTCCACGAGGAGGCTCGCGACCCGGCACCCATCGAAGGAACGTCCTCCATTGACTCCAGGATGCGCGACTTCAACGGCGTGGCATCTGCGCTTCATTTCGAGCAAACTCTCTGCTCAAACCCCGCTCCACCATACGGCCGGTTCCCCTATGGCCTTGCGTCTTCCGCGGACGCATACGCCCGGGGACTCCAAAAGGTGCTGGCACTGCACCCTCTCACGTCTGAGTTCGTGGGGATGGCGAGCTATGCTCCCACCTATTTCCTTGACATTATGGATGACGACGTCGGGAGTGACGGCTCCAGCATCAACGACGTGGTGCCTAGCCACCGTCGGTCCTAGGAGTACGCTGCGGCAAATGCCCCGGAACGATCGCTAGGGGTAACGGAGTCCTTCTGGACCCACGCCCCACCAGGCCCCCATGCGGGGACCCCCGAGCTCACACGTGAGCACGGGGAGGATCTACGACGACAGTGGCCGCATCAGCCACCAACTGCACCAACGCGCTTAGCGCACCACACTATGCCCCGTGCGCATAGACCAGCGAGCGGCGCTCGGGGTCACACCCGTCAGCCCCAGCGCAACGCTCCGGTTTGGGGGACCAACCCCCCACAGTTCGCTCGGGCCAGCCAGAACGTTGTCGCCGCGGTAATACTCCTGCGTGACCTGCCCGAGCCAAACGACCCCCGTGGACGAGTAATCCACTAGAACCTCCGGGCATTGTTGGAGACCGCCGCCGTTCAATAAGCACAGTGCTCCGTATCACGACGCCGACTCGCGACCTCGCTCCCTGTCCAGGGAACAAGGACGCAGCAGATAGGGCACCACACCCTATCATCGCCACAACCACCGATTACAGCACAAGAAGCCACAATCGCTCCTCGTCTTGACTTGACGACCGCCCCGTGCTGATCGCCCATCTACACGCGGCTCGGGCCAAACCAAGATGCGCGCAGCGTCAACCGGAGTTCCAGCCCTGACAGCCTAGAACCACGGACCTTTGTCCAACACCTCCAGCAAGTGCCTTTTCTATTGCGCTTCAACGAGGGCCGCAACAAAGGTAAGGCCAAGCACCAAGATCAAGACGAGGGCCCCTCCACACAGAGGGGAAAGAAGAACAGAAAGGATCGTCGCCGATCAGCCAACTCCGCATTGGCCGCCATGGTAGATTACACGAGCACTTAGCCCCAGCAAGACCCTCCGGACCACTTTCATGAGCTCATGGAGAGCCCGTGCACCAACCACAACTATCTCATCAACCATCTCTACAAGGACTACCAGCTCCTCAGGCGCCTGCTGAGGTAGGCTGGCAGGCCAAAGGAGGAAGAAGACGGGAAGCACCAACTGAAGGGCAACGATGACGCTCACTCCAAGGACCTTGGAACAGCTATGTCTTTTCTTCTTTTCCTAAGTTTCAGTCTTACCTTACTTAGCGAACGCTCCTACAAGAGCACCCCGACCCGAACACTTTTTGGCTCGGGGCGCTCGGGGGCTCTACTACCCCTTTGTTGTTGTTTTTACCTCAAGTACTCTTTTGCTTTTGTATGGAGAAATTCCTTCCTACCCTAAAGAGGGGGTAGTTCGTTCCTTTGTTTTACCTTACGTAACTTTGCTTTAGAACATTCCGACTGATCGTGCCCCGCCTTTTCCTACGGCTACGACCGGCCGAGCCTCGTGGGCCACGCCCCAGGCTCGCAAAGTTGTGTCCTATGGAACAAACAGGCAGGTATGAGATAGAAAGAAATTTAAAATAAAATTATGCTAAGGAAAAACTAAGGAACAAAAGGGAACAAGCTTCCCCGAACGGAGCGACTCCATCACAAGAACAAAAACCAATTGCAGTCATTAAAACACACCATGAAACGTCTTACACGAGGGCTTCCCCACGAACTTAAAACTTCCTACATTTACTAACTACTATTATATTTTTACATGCTACTAGGCCGACCTGACGACATCCGACGACGGTGCAACCGATGAAGGCGCAGGCTGCTCACTTCCCGACGGCACGGCATCCGGCTCGGCCAAAACTAGGGTGACATTCACCTCTGACCCAGGCTCCTCACCATCCGAGAGCTCTGCAGCATCCTCTCCACGCGCGCTTTTGGCCAGGTCTTCACGACGGACGTCCATCACCCACTCGACAGAGACTTGATCTACCACCGACCACGCGTGCGGCATCAAGCGCTCCCCGATCGACTGGATGTCCACCATGCTCATGCCTTCAGCGTATCCGCTACATATGGTGGCGAAGTCTAGGTACGGATGGTGCGTCCCCACCATGGTCAGCACCCCTGACGCTCCGTAGAATAGTCCGGATCTGATAAGATCCTGGACCTCCCTTGGGACCTCCGCCAGCTGGACGGCGGGTGCGCTAGTGCTCGGCGCTGACCCAAAGATCTCCGAAACGACATGCTGGGCAACATTG
The DNA here is from genome assembly GCF_019320115.1 of Miscanthus floridulus. Classification (NCBI taxonomy): domain Eukaryota; kingdom Viridiplantae; phylum Streptophyta; class Magnoliopsida; order Poales; family Poaceae; genus Miscanthus; species Miscanthus floridulus. Next base: position 10,288,265 of record NC_089583.1, on the reverse strand, counting down.
CGGATCTGGTCAAGATCCCCCTCAAGAGCACGACGCTCCTCATGGGACTTGGCCAGCTCCTCTGTACGCTGGCCAAGCGTCGCCTTGGTCATCTCCAGGTCCCGCTCCAGCACCTCCACTTCTCGTCCAGCTCTGCGAGAAGAGCAACGAGCTCAGAAACAAGCTGAGGGAAAAGCCAACACAACAAAAAACAAAAAGGGGACATACCGACGAGAGAAGCCTCAAGGGTGGAGAGATCCTCTGCTTGTCGAGCCACCTGCTCACGCAGCTAGGCACCTGCTCTCGCAGCCGGGCACTTGCGTCCTCTGTCTCCATCACCCTGGCCCTAGAGCACGCGCATCTCTCGATCCGCCTCTGCCCGGGCCCTCCGCTCCACCTCTAGGGCCTTCTTTGCCGACTCTAGGGTGGCGCGCTTCGGATCAAGGGCCGCCAAGGCCTCCTGAAGTGCCACCTCGATGTTCGCCAGGGACGCCCGCAACTCCGCCTCAGTCTCCGCCTAGCGGGCCCTTGCTGCCTTGAGCCCTTGCTCGGCCACAGTCGCCCGCTCCTCCGCACGCTGCCCCTCCGCCTACGACACGGCCTGCCTGGTCCTGGGACTCGCGGCAAGCGGACTCCGCCCGACTGCTCGAGCTCGGCCATCTGGGCATACTCCGACCGGAGGAAATGGGACTTGCGGGACGACGTCTTCCTTATCTCCTATGAAAGGAAAGCACGCTAAAAACAACCGATAAGGGATTCAGGGGTAAAAGACAAGTACCAGAAACTCACCTCCGCCGCGAGCTGCATGTCGCCCTCAACCAACTGCTGGGCGAACAAAGCCCGCTTCCGAGCGCTTTCAAGCTACGCGGTCAGCTTGGTGAGTTCTGATACTGCGACGTGCCCTTGCCCTCCGAAGATGTCCTAGAGCTAACGCTCCTAGGGAGTCCCAAAGGATGAACCATGCGCTCGCTAGGTGCTCAGGGTAGGGCCACTCTAGGTCACCCTCTGGCACTTCGCCGGAGGACCCAGCCTCCAACCGTGCCACCGCCAAGTCTCGTGGTGACGCCACCGGTCCACCAGAGGTCCCAGCCACCGACTAGACCACCGCTAGGCTCCGCAATGGCACCAACGGCTCCACCATGACATCACTGGTGGGTTGCTGCAATGGCACCGATGGCTCCGCCAGGACATCCGCCTCGTCGTTAGACAAGATCTCCACCACCTCGTCAACCTGGGCCGCCACCAGGCGTCCTGACCCTGGCCCGGCCATGTCTTCCCTCGGCGCCTTCGGCTCCGACGGCAAGGGCGAGCCACGCAACCCTCTACCCGACAAGGCAGGAAGCTCGGTTTCCCTTGCCTCTGCCACGAGAGTCACCACCGACGCCACCGCTGCCATTGGCATTGGGATCACCGCTAACACCGACGCCCTAGCTGCCGCCTCCTCGACAGCCGAGCCGGAGGGCACCATCCCCAGAACGGAAGGTCTTGCCGCCGCGACACGCTGCAGAATGGGCTTCTAGGTCTCCTGCACGGCAGTCGGGGCAATACTCATCCTCGGCATCCCCAAGCCACTGACGGAAGGTATGGGTCAGTCACACTCCAACAAAAAGCTCAGCCAGCAAAAAACCAAAAGAAAACAGAGAAAGACATACCAGGTGGCGAGCGGCACAACTCTGAAGGCCGACCCCGACCTCGATGCGCCTACGCATCGAGAACCACTCCCGAACCGCGACCCATGCTCCTTTACTTCGGTAGGGGGCAAAGTCGTCCCTACTGGCTCCTGCCCGACCTGCGGGTCATCCCGACCCCTGGCTCGAGAATCCTCAATCGGAGCAACAAGTGTAGAATCCTCCGACTGCAACTCACGCAGCACATGTGCCCTGGTCCACCCCTTCGATCGCCTAGCATGCTCGACTACGCCCGCAGCAGGTAGGTCCTCCTCCCGCCGTGAGTCATGTATCGGCACCGGTCCGAGTGACGCGCGAGTGTTAGTCCGCCCCTCAGCAGACCGCCCGCCTTGCTCCACCACGTCCACAACAGGTGGGGCGGGGCCGGCAACGCCGTCAAGAGGCGCCGTGACTGCGTCCGCTTCGACGCCCACTCACCGACGACGTTCGTGCCCGCTGCGTGTTTCCTCAATGAGGGATCCACCGCACGACGCGTGACCACCGGCTCATCACCAGCGGACGACATCGCGGTATCACGGTGCTCTGTCGAGGTCATGATGACCCCCCTCCCCCGCTCTCCTCCTCGTCAGAGAAGACCATATCATCTAGATCTGTAGGATCGTCTGACGTGAGTTCCAACTCGACGTCGCTCCTACGTTCCCCAGCCCTTGTGCGCCTGAATGATCTCCTGCTCCTTCTCCTGCTTCCGCATGATCTCCCTATTCTTCTTCTTCTTTTGAGCCTCGGCCGCCTTCTTCTGAGCGGTCTACCGAGCCATGCCCTCTGGTCCCTTGGGAAGGTGCGGTCGGGACTTATACCTCCCAAGCCCCTATGGAACGAATGAACTAGATCAAAGAAATAGGAAAGAGCAAGAAGAAGCACGAACAAAAACAAGGGAACGCACCAACGTGGACGCGATCGAGCCGTTGAGCGGTATGGGTTTTCTCGCAACCGTCTCCCTAGGCCTTAGCTGCAACACCCGGCCGATGCGACTCCAGACCTCATCATCCGGCAACTCCTCCAACAACGCACGGTTCGGGTCTGACCGGCCGCCGTACTCCCACATCGGCTGTGTCCTCTCCACCAACGGCACAATCCGGCGACGGTAGAGAGTGTAGAACACCCTGCACTCCATCAAGGCCACGCCTCATGAGCTTCCGGAGCTCCTCTTTAATGGCCTCCACCTTGTGCCTCCCTTTACAGCCGCAACCCCATGACTAGCTTTCCCACTCCTCTGGCCTCCTGCCGATAAACACCAAGAACGGCGCCGCCTCTGGGTTCCTGATGTAGAACCACTCCCCGTGCCACCCCCGGTTGGAACTACAGGGGGTGTACATAGGGTACGAACCTCCTGTGCTCGACTTCCTCTAAAGGGCGAAACCCCCCACCGGCACAGCCTCGACCGAGCTCCCCACCGTCAAGGTCCTCCCAGAGAAGAATCATCGGAAGAGGTCCGCGTGCGGCTCCATCCCGAGGAAAGCCTCGCAGGCGGTGACAAAAACTGCTATATGCAACACCCCCAGTCGGATTGAGGTGTTGCAGCTCCAAACCCCACTCATTAAGGAGCCCGCGCGGGAACCAATGTGTGGGGTATCCTAGCTCGCGCTCATGGAAGGTAAGGAAGGACACTACCTCGCCAGGACGAGGTCATGGGAACTCCTCTTCCCCTAGGGACGCTCCAGTGTGCCACCTCCTATGGCGGCAGAAAACCCTTCTTAACAAAAGACTCCAGCACCGACTTTCTCATGGTGGACGACCTCCAATCCGACATCTTGCTCCAGCTTGCAAAAAGGATCAGTAAGTTATCCTCTTCTCCCTTGCTCTCTCCCCCTTCCTTTCCTAGAAACCTCCGCAGCTCTCAGGAACACTTTCGATGAGGAGGAAAAAGAAAGGCAGCGGCGGTAGATGACGAACAGGCAAAAGAACGAGGCGAACACCCTCTCTCTTCTCCTACTTAAAGGAAGAGGGGGCAGCAGTTAGGAAAGGATGTGCCAATCGAGAAGGCGAAGCGGCGGGGTGAGAAACTCTCTCTCTCTCTCCATTTAATGCAGATGGGATGCCCCCTGATCGACGAGACGTGCCTAGCATGACAAAACGGCTCCTGATCAGACGGGACACGACCAGGACATGGCCCACCACTACCGCACGACCAGCCACTACCTCACGCTAGGCACGAAAATTGAAGCATCACCACACGCAGACGGCTCTCCATCTCCCTAGGCGTGACCTAGAGAGATCCAACAGCGAAGTCTCCACCGGGAGAGACCAACCGGCCTCCTGAGTCGATCGATTCACTCAGGATAAACACCTGAGATATAGGTCCCGGTCGGATAGCTCCGACTGGAGCTCTTCGAACCCTGTCTCTCAGGTCACCAAGGTGAGCATGTGTTCATTAATACATGCAGTTCACACAAGGGCTAACCCACGATTGACAAGCGCAGGTACCGGCCGGACGTCTCCGACTGGAGCTCTCTGAACTCTGTCACTCCAAGTCGTGCAGGCGCCACCACACGAAATCTCCGCCAAGAGACAACTAGACCTCCCTGAGTCGATCGAGTCACCTAGGATAGATCAACCGACCTCCTGAGTCGATCGATTCACTCAGGACAAGCACCTAAGATACAGGAAGGAAGCGAAGGGACGTCCCATGCGGGCCATGCCGACTCCATCTTGAATGACGAGCATGGGTCCTGGTCAGACATTTCCGACTGAAGCTCTCCGAACCCCATCTCTCAGGTCATCAAGGTGAGCATGTGTTCATTAAATACAAAACTATTCACGCAAGGGCTAACCCATGATTAACAAGTGTAGGTCCCAAACGGACGTTTCTAACTAGAGCCCGACAAACCCCGTCGCTCCAGTCTTCAAGGTAAAACACCATCAAAGCCCCTCTATTTCATTACAAATCATTCATACATCCATACGCGCATTCATCTCATACGCCTGAACCCCCCGGACGGTTAGGGCATGAACCGCCCGAGGGCTCAGGAACTAAGCATCGCACGTGCAGTGAAATGCATCAAAACGCTCCGTGGTGTGCCACGAAGCAGTGGCTTGCCTCATTCGACATGAGCAACCAAACAGAGCCAGGGGAGAAAACCGTAGATGAGCACCGTGCGGCCTTCGCCCGGTCTGGCAAATCGGGTCATCTCAACCTTCTTGTTCGATCCTAAACCTCTCGCCAAGCCCACAGAATCTCCATCGAGGGAGAGGCTGTCAGGCCACCCAGGTCGGTCTATGGAATGACCTAGGCATCTACCGGGCTGTAGGTAAAGGAGTAGTGGAATGCCACAAGAGGGCTATGCCGACCCCATCATGAACGACGAACCTGGATTCCACTCGATCACACCCGTTAGCGAGCTCACCGAGCTAGTCTTCGAGCCCGAGCGGTCGAGATAGGCGACGAAACTCAACTCCTCCGGTTGTGAGGAACTAGATGGGGTAGCACAAAAATGACTCACAGCCCCCACGAAGGCCTAACAAGGCTCTGGGGTTTAAACGCCATGGGACCACGACTTCGAATTTGCGTCGATGGGGTAGGCGACATCTGGCTACGGCTTGGGACCGTGACTCCTTAACTCACATCGACGAGATAGGCGACATCCGGCTACGGCTTGGGATCACGACTCCTTAACTCGTGTCGACGGGATAGGCGACATCCGGCTATGGCTTGGGTCCGCGACTCCTTAATTCGCGTCGACGGGATAGGCGACATCCGGCTATGGCTTGGGACCGTGACTCCTTAACTCACATAACGGCTTCAGATGGCTTCACTAACTAAAACTAACTCTTTCGATCCACGGCGAGCATCGACGCCTAGGTCTACTCGTGACTCCACCTTACCCGATCCCACGGTGCGCACCGATGCCAAAGATCGAACTCTGTTGCATCCAAAACTAAGTTATTTCTGTTCACGGCGCGCACCGACGCTAAGGCTTGTTTCAAAAACTAAAAACTTCCTCGTCCGATCCTCGGTGCACACCGACGCCGGGATCATTAAGTTCTGTCTCAATCCAATCCCCGCACTTAAAAACACCTCGGTTGCACAACGACGCCATGGTTAAACAAAATTCTGTCTCAACCTAAAAACATGCATACACGCCTACTGAGACAACACCCCAACCGGTTCGGCCTGAATCGCCTAGGGCTCGGGGGCTACACCCGTGGGTGCGCTCGCGCGCACCCGCCGGCAAGACAAAAATCCCCTAGACAATTCTGTCTGAATCGCCCGGGGGCTCGGAGGCTCCAGTAGGGTTCATAAACCCAGGGTCCCTCGGGGACCGGCTTCCACGCCCGGGCTCAGCCCAGAAGAATGGCCATTTCTTCTTCTGGACCGGCCCAAAAATCTGAACTCAACAGACCGAAGCACTCGCTTCAGGCCCAGGCCGCCTTCGGCCCATCTCTCCGACCAGAGCACTAGCTTAGGCTTAGGCCAGCTCTGAACGGCCTCTCCGATTGAAGCACTAGCGTCAGACCCCGACCGCCTCCACACGGCCTCCACTTGGAAAGCCTGATTCGAGGACCGCCTCTAACTCTGACCCTGTGTCTCCGACCAGGATTCATAGAAAACCATGCTCATCGCTATTCTCCGACTGGGGACCATCCGACCAGGGACGTCCGCTCGGAAAGAACCAGAAGGCATGCGAAGAAAGGCAAGACATGGCTCACAAATCAAAACCACTGTACCAGGGACCATACCCTGCACGAAGCAGTGCTCTGTAGCCACCCTGACACAAAGTATTGTAGGGGCTGCTAGAAACTCCCATATGGTAAGCCCCCTCTACGTGTCTCTGGACACCGATTGCGTTATGGGCTCCAGGATCTGCCATACCAAGTGAACATAGCGCGGCTCCTCACATGCCACCAGGCATCCAGAAGTGTTTGCAGGTACCGGCGTCCATCCTTCTTGAAGAAGATATCTCGACCCCCGTGCACATCTAACATCCTACAGCGACATCGACAGTATTGGGATGCTTCAACCATTATCTAGTTTTCATCACCGTAGGCAGCAAGGCTTAGAAATATCTATACTCTCTCCCTCTCACCTATAAAAGCTATCCCCTTCATCTATAAAAGGGGATGCGCTCCCTCCAATTAGGGGAGATCAACTTCTTCAAACTCAGACTCACTAGATCGACATCAACACTCCCAACCGCAAGACCACCTAGTTTCGACCACGACCCTTCCGGTCAGAGCCGATCGAACCTCTTGTATACCCCCTCCTTTCTCCTTCTCGTTTGTACCCCCACTACAGACTTCGAGCACCTGGGCTCAGGAATAAAATCGCCGACCGACCCCGACTAGACGTAGGGCACGTTGCCTGAACCAGTATAAATCCTGTGTCATTGAGTGTTAGGCCACCTCCGATCACAACGTACAACAAAACTATAAATATTTACTAGTTGGTCACTTTCTGCACCGACAGTTGGCGTCGTCCGTGGGAAAGACGCTGTACGTTCAACACCTTTTGGTCATTGAATGGCCCATTTTTCCGCCACTCCCGCCGTGGCGGGCTCCGACGATACGATTCGTTTCGGCTCGCTGGAGTTCCCTGCAGTCTCGCCCGCCAAGATGCGGGTTCCACCCGTCTTCGAGCCATTCCATGCCTTCCGCTTCGGGAGCCTAAACTTCGTCACCGACCGGCTCGGCGTACTCCACCTCCACGAGGAGGCTCACGACCCGGCACCCGTCGGAGGAACGTCCTCCATTGACTCCGGGATGCGTGACTTCAATGGCGCGGCATCTGCACTTCATTTCGAGCAAACTCTCTGCTCAAACCCCGCTCCACCATACTGCCGGTTCCCCTATGGCCTTGCGTCTTCCATGGACGCATACGCCCGGGGACTCCAAAAGGTGCTGGCACTGCACCCTCTCACGTCTGAGTTCGTGGGGATGGCGAGCTATGCTCCCACCTGTTTCCTCGACATCATGGATGACGACGTCGGGAGTGACGGCTCCTGCATCAACGATGTGGTGCCTAGCCACCGTCGGTCCTAGGAGTACGCTGCGGCGGATGCCCCGGAACGGCCGCTAGGGGTAACGGAGTCCTTCTGGACCCACGCCCCACCAGGCCCCCATGCGGGGACCCCCGAGCTCACACGTGAGCACGGGGAGGATCTACGACGACAGTGGTCGCATCAGCCACCAACTGCACCAACGCGCTCGCGCGCACCACACTATGCCCCGTGCGCATAGACCAGTGAGCGGCGCTCGGGGTCACACCCGTCAGCCCCAGCGCAACGCTTCGGTTCGGGGGACCAACCCCCCACAGTTCGCTCGGGCCAGCCAGAACGTTGCCGCCGCGGCAATACTCCTGCGTGACCTGCTCGAGCCGAACGACCCCCGTGGACGAGTAATCCACAAGAACCTCCGGGCACTGTTGGAGACCGCCGCCGTTCAACAAGCGGAGTGCTCCGTATCACGACGCCGACTCGCGACCTCGCTCCCCGTCCGGGGAATAAGGACGCAGCAGATAGGGCACCACACCCTGTCATCGCCACAACCACCGATTGCGGCACAAGAACATCTGGTTGGAGCCGACCGAACATCTTGTACACCCCCTCCTTTCTTCTTTTTGTTTGTACCCCCTCTACAGACTTCGAGCACCTGGGCTCAGGAATAAAGTCGCCGACCGACCCCGACTAGACGTAGGGCAGGTTGCCTGAACCAGTATAAATCCTGTGTCATTGAGTGCTAGGCCACCTTCGATCACAACGTACAGCAAAACCATAAATATTTATTAGTTTGTCACTTTCTGCACCGACAATTTTCTTCTCACAACAAACTAGCATCAGCCAGCTCAAACCAGCCCAGAAACCAACCAGCGAACACGCCGCATGATTATGGGTTCAGAATTAGCAGTTTGTTCGCTTAGTCATAAACGATCGTGGATTATAAGCCAGAACAGTATTTTTCTCTTACACCAAACCAGCCAGCAATAATAATCTATGATCGTTTCAGCCGAAACGAAGAGGCTGTAGATTGAATTTCATCTAATTTACTTCAAAAGGTTGGATCCCACATGATAGAATTGTGGGAGGAGGCCAAAGGATAATGATAGGATCAGAGATCATTTTTTTAAAGATGGGTGAAAATTTCTGATCTTCACCGGGGTTTCTTTGATGAAGATTTTTTTATAAGCCTCGCCACACGGTTTGAGGAATCGAGGAAAGGCGCCAATGAAAACACATTATACTATATTGGAGCGGACTCAGGGGATGTTTGGATCTGGCTACTAAAATTTAGGAGTTATATCAGGATGATGTTGTATGGGATGTTCGGATACTAATAAAAAAATAAATTACATAATCCGTCAGTACTCCACGAGATAAATTTTTAAGCCTAATTAATCCGTCATTAGCACATTGTTACTGTAGCAAAACATTGTCAAATCATGGACTAATTAGGCTCAAAAGATTCATCTCGTAAATTAGTCTTAAACTATATAATTAGTTTCGTAATTAGTCTATATTTAATACTCCATGCATGTATCAAGCATCCGATGAGACATCGACTAAAATTTAGGAGGGACAACCAAACACCCCCTCAGTCGGGACACATATATGCAACAGACTAGATAGGCCCAAGTGATACAGGTGGTAGAACAAAAAATATTATGACTGAAATTTTGGCTCTTTAATACAGAAATAGCAAACGTGCTCATGCGTCACGATGGAAGAAAAAATGAGAATCCGAAGAATCTATTTGGATTAGGATTAGGATTAGGATTCCTATCCGGGTCATTTAACAAGCCTGACATATGTCATACAAAATAGGAAGATTGTAACTGTAGTTTTCGCATTCACAAAGTTAGTTAAGAAAGACCATACAAAAACTGAGAAGAAATATTACCTCTTTATTATTAGATTTAGATAACAGGAAAAAGGCGATCGGTGGAATGCCTGAGTAAGCACTTCACCTAATGGGCCTAACTGCATTTCCACAATAGAAAATCCTCGGACCCAAAAGAAAAAGAAAAAGAAGGTCCTTTTAAGCCGCTCAATTTCTCTCGTCAGCTATAAAACAGCGCAGGTTTTTTTATATACACCTTCTTTATTTAATTTTCAAAACCTTTTGTTTTTGCAGTTTTGATGGTGGTGTTTGCTTACGTGGTGTCACTTAAAACTGTCCTACGTAGCCATATGTTTTTACGGAATTACTAAAGTTCATAGCTCAGGGGTAAATTGATCTGCGCTAATACTTGACCACGGGTGTTCGCCCCATCTAGATGCTGTTTTTATGGGCATGCGCAGCGGACAGCCCAATAGGCGTGCTCTTCCCCATCACACTCGCATCTGGCTCTCGGGGCATCACCGCGCATCCATCGCTGCACCGCCCCCTTCACCCACCGCACGCCCGTCCCTCGCGCACGCAGCGTCCTTCCTCCTGAGCTGCACCCCATCGCTAGCCACGCCACACCACCATCCCCGCGCCCACGCCCATGGCGGGCCCCCATGCCACCACCACCACCCCGGCGCCACTAGGAGGAGGTCGCCGCCGGTTCAGACTTCGTCTCTCGCGGCAGGAATGGGAGGCCTGCTCACACTGGGCCGTTTGCTCTTGATGTTTCCTCTTGTCCTGAGCTTGCTAATTACCGCAATCCCCTACCAGTAGGGCATGGTTGTCGGTGGCGCCGTGTTTGAAATGCTTCAAGCGTTTCTAACTTATGTTTCAAGTATTTCATCTGAATATTGCAAAAGTTGATATGGGATGTTGCATATGTTGCAATGGTAATATACACATGTTGCACGCGTATGTTTCAAGTGTTTCGGGTGTTTTCAGATGTTTTGTTTCACATTTTTCATCTGGATGTTTCAAAAGTTGATATGGTATTGCACATAGTTGCAATGACTATACATGCATGTTTGAAACATATGTTTCAAGTATTTCATCTATTTTTCAGATGTATGTTACAAATATTTTATCTAGATGTTTTAAAAGTAAATCTTGTGTTGTAAGCCGCTGTCCGCCTGCTGTTATTGGTGCATTGTCGTGGTTCACGTGCCGGCGCCTGAGGCCTGCAGATGCCTCCACGGCGCGCATCCACATGGGGTAGGTGGGCCTACGGACCGGACGTCCGGACGCTAGCCTTACCGATTGAACTATGATTTAAAAAAAATAATATCCAAATATATTTTAAAAAATTAAGCAATAAAATATACTTAATCTAGTTTATTCTTAAAAGTTCTTAGAAATTTTGATTTAGCTCAAAAAGTATGAAGCTAGTTTTGTATTATCCCTAAAATCATTCTCTACCTTATGGTGCCTAAATTAAAATTAATTAAATCTTATGTGGACTATTTTTTTGGTGCTTATTTGTTAGTAGTTGCTCTCATTATTCTATTATAACTAGTATATGTTGGTGACCAAGTGACCTCGTTGACAACATAATTGTCATGTAATCACCTCATACTTAATATTATTTTATTTAGATAAATATAAGTGTCACTCAATCATGTCCGCGTCATTTGATCCTATCTTATAACATCATGTCCTATGTGCTAGCATCTAGACTTTCTTGCCACACTACACTTCGCAATTCACGTATTAAAACCTAATTAAATTCAATAGTAAGTAAAACTTAATTAACTATATTAAATGCAGGGTGCATGCATCCATATGTGTGGCAGGATGCATGCAACCACCTAGACTAACGCAAATACTTTGAAAACTTATCCAGGGGACCACTCCTAACGACGCTTAGTTCGAACCATCGATATCGAATATTTATAATAGACTAGGTAGCGTGCTCGTACGTTGCTACGGGATAACTAACAATTTATATAAAAATACATGGATCGTACGATAAGATAATAATACTGTAAAAATTAAATACCAACGTTAAAGTGACATTTAATCCAAAAAGGAAAGTTTATGAATTTAACACAGTTACGGAGTGAGTGGCGTCGCAGGCTCACAAACTCTACTTTATAGACCTTTCCGTGATGCGGCTAAGATAATATTTTATATTGGCAGGAAGAAATCTCCGATATCCATTTCTTTTATTGTAATCCATTTATCTGGACAATGTTTGAGGTGAGGGCACGGTTACAGTTTTTAGTAGCTTTGTGATATTGTCCGAAGCTATAAGATGATTGATGTCTTGCAATGATCCTTCTAGAGATTGGGTCGAATTCAACCTAGAGCCTCGGAACCCTACATCTTTTCCTGGACAGGCTTCACTTCGGATGCGCCGGTAGCAATATCAACGATCTCCAATTGATGGACCAAGTCATATGGATCCCCATACAATGGCTCAGACATGTAGATTTTGTTCTCCTTGTACTTGGATACACTTGTTCCACTGAAGCTTTCATTGAAATGTTTAGACACGAACAGTGTCTGATCATCGATGTCCCTCACCCTAGATCACTCCAGCGTACGGTCGTGGAGGTTGCACTTGTAGATCGCACTGCTGTAAGTGAAGCTTTGTGTCTCGTGGAACGTGCTCACCATGGCACCCACAATGTGCAGCTCATCGTTTGATTCCAGGTAGCTACGGTGGTAGAGCCCCACAGGTGGCGACAGCGATGGCAGCAGCGTCGCAGTTGGAGTAGCGCCGGCGGCGTTGCTGCTGCAGACGGAGATTTCTTCGGTGTAGTCGATCGTCGAGAACTTGTCTTGGTAGTGGACGATGGACCCCACGGAGAACTCTAGTTTGGTGTCGAGCAGCGTCCATGCGCTATCGATTCCAACCCGGCAGAACGCGACCTCCGTGGAGCACCCAAGCATGGCCATGGCCATGCACTCGCGGCTAGCGGCGTCAGGCGGCGCCGAGAGCACGATCTCACGGAAGAACACGTCCCTCATGTCTTCTAGCTTGATGGCTCTGCCTACGGCATCCGTGTCCCTATAGCTGTTGGTGGGATGGAGGACCCACCGGCCGTGGACCCTAGACACGCGTTCCGATGAGGACGCCGCCGTGACGTGTTCGCCTGCTGGCGGGAGCTCGACGCGGGGGGCACGAGCACTGGCGAATGGATTCAGTAGCGTCACGGACGCCGCCTTGTCCATGAGCGCCAGCCACCCACATGAGGAGCCGCATGTCACCTTGCCGCGCACGTTGGGCAGCATCTTGGACAAGACCTTCTTCTCTAGGACGCAGTAGAAGCCGATGCGGTCCGAGTCGGGATCGAACGGGAGAAGCAGGAGCGGCCCGAAGGTCGTGAACGGGACGGCGGCGCGCCATGGGGAGCAAGCGGATCGGAAGGACGCCGCGTCATGGCCTGACGCGAGACACTGTCTGATGGACTCGAGGAGATCCTCTGGTAGGCCGGATCTCCAGTCAGGGAGAGGTAGGGACCTTCTCTTGGGATTGAGAGGCTGAGCCATGGAAGACAGATGACATCAACTATGGTGCACGCAAGAAATGGTGTCTGGTGTCTACTGTCGCGATGGACCATGGATTGAGGAAAGGATTCAAAATGAACAGACCCAAGGGCAATTTCAGCAAGAAACAGCAAGGAAGGACGATGGAACACGTGAGCGTGAAACCAAATGAAAGGAGGAAAAAGCTGTCCCTTTTGCAAATGCAAAGAGAGGAAGTAATTAAATGTAGGCAGATTTGACAAGGTTCTCAGAAATACAAAGATGTTCCTTTTGTCTTAATTCTCTTTTCTTCTGTGTTAATTTTCTTTCCTTTTGTTCGTTGCCATGTATGCTGGTGCATGCAAACATGCAATGTGTATATGGATAGCACAATAATTTTCTACTTCCTATTTTGCCGTAATTCCTCTATCACATGACAGGCAATATTCAGTCAAGCAACATGTGGGAGATGTTGTGGGATCGCAGGCATGAGCAGACGAACGAACCAAAACAAATGTCGCACCAAAAAATATCTACACTCTATTTTTTTAGTTGTAGGAGATAACGAGAGCTTCTACTGGCAAATAAACACCAAAATAAAGTCTGTAAAAATTCAAATAATTTCAAGTAAGCATTATAATATAGAGCATGATTTTAGAAAAAAAATAAAACTAGTTTCATAATTTTTCGATCTAAAACAAAATTTCCATGAATTTTTAAGATTAAACTAGATTTTAGTATTTTTATTTTATTATTTTTATTTGGATAAAATTTTTAAAAATATTATTGATAAATTTTTGAAATATTTTAGTTCAAATTATCTCTAAACTTTCAACTTATTAGGGCGTGTTTGTTTTTCTTTATGTGGTCCGGCCATGCCCGTTGGGTGGAACCACCCATTATTTGGTTGTGTGCCCATCTTTCAGGGCCTGTCCCGGCGCATGCATACTCCGTTCTAGAGCAAGGCTCCTCTCGTATGCTGAAAATGGGCGTTCCTACTGAGCGTCGGCTCTCGCAAGTTGGCGAGCACATGCTACCAGGTAACCAACCATCATCAGTGTAGCCTGGCTGTGTAAGTGCGCATGCAATCAAATACACCTACTTGCATACCCAACACATGATCCAAAGGGGAGTGGTGTGTGAGCCAGACTAGTCTAGCCTAGAAAGCCAAGCACGCCCTTAGTCTTATTTATAAGGTTAAAGTCCAATTTACATCCTTCAACTTGCAGCAAAGTTCAGATTTTAACCTCGAACTTCAAAACCGGACAACTTTAGTCCTCCAACTCTCGAAAAAGTTCAACTTTCAACCTTCTGGGCGGTTTTGCGGATGAACAGTAACTTTTGATATTTTCGGGAGCGTCGAAATTTTATATTCTTTTTTCGAGCATCTTAACATCCTCAAATGAAAAAACTCAAAACTACAAAGTTGTAGATCTCATCGAGTTCTACAATTTACATATAAACATTATCTTCATCCGATATCGTATTGAAGCGTTTTCTATTTTTTAAAATTTGAGTCTCATCACGCGACAAAATATGGTGCTGAAATTTTATATTATTTTTTCGAGCATCTTACTGTCCTCAAATGAAAAAACTCAAAACTACAAAGTTGTAGATCTCATCGAGGTCTACAATTTACATATAAAAATTATCTTCATCCGACATCGCATTGAAGGGTTTTCTATTTTTTGAAATTTGAGTCTCATCACGCGACAAAATTGTTTCACGCGTATAAAATTTTTCTACCAAATGTTTCGAGAAGTCAAACTTTTAAAATTTAATTGAAAATATAAAAATATATATACTATTTATGAGGTACAAGACATGGGAGGAGCTCGAGGCGGTATATATATCTGTCCAATGCAAATCGATCTGATACACTATTACAATTTCAACCCTACCTGTACCATTTATAATTGTAACTTGCAAGCCTACTTTTTTTTTTATCTCCGTTCCCACATCACGTGTTATATATATGTTAGCTCGCTGCCGAGAAGACACCAAAAGTGACACGCCATTCCTTATCTCCGACAGCGAGGGAACTAGCTACGCATACATACTTGCAGGAAAGCATATACATATAGGCTTGAGAGGCACACGGGAAATAGTGTGTGGAGTCGCTGTATTCCTAACCGCTGGCAGATGCAGTTGCCTGGGAGATGGATCTTGAAGCAACATTGTTCTACACTCCAGCGTGTGCCGCCTTAGCACGCCGCTACTCATGCACTCTGCGTTGTCGTGCAAAGTTATGGCTGGGTTCGCTGCAGATTCTTTTCATCCCAGCACAGGCAGCGGGGGTTACAGTATCTTACAAAGTTCCTAGTTAACACTGTAACCACTCATGCGTGCCGAGTTGCCTGCGTTTCGCCTGTCCTTTGCTTCTTTGAGGTACAAATAAAGTTTTCTTCAATCTGGTTATTTATTACCGTACGAACTTCTGAGTTGCACCTTCTTAATAACCAATCTCGAATGATAAAAGGAAGCAGATATTACTAATAAGTATGTCATAATAATGGATATCATTGGGAGCATATCTCCAATAATAAAAGCAGCATTTCTTCGTTGTCCCTTCGTATTCACCGTGTGATGTTTGTACTTCCGCAGCCCATCTCCCGCTTCTCGCGCTGGAGTTGCCCCATCTTGTGCTATGTCTGCATGTGCTTCTTCATTTAAGCTCATCTTCACAATGGTCTGTCCAGCATGCTTAGCTTGGTGTTGCTACGGTCATTTGGTTCTTTGCAGTGGATACTTTTCCGCTGTCCTTTCTAACGAATAATTTATGTCGTTGCTACTTCGGACGGATACTTTGCCGCTGACGTCGCTTTAGGCGCTCCCCCTCATGCCGGCAGCTGAAGGCATGATGCCCCCCTATTGCAGATACTTTGTCGTGTTCTCTTTGGCGCAGTGTTGTTCGGGCAAATACTTCACCGCTATAGTCTCGTCGCTTCTCAGTTGATGCTTTGCCACCATGGCTTCATCTCTGTAGCTGGCACCCTTGCGTTGATGTATTTTAGTTTGCATGTATAGTCGGTTAGGTCTAAGATGTGTGGTGGAGGGCCTCTCCCTCACGCCTTTCTTTTCTGTTCTATTGTCATCTAGGTTTCGACACTTGCTCTGTAGTTTTGTAACCGGCACTATGGGTTCTCCCGTAGCTACGTTGTGTAAGCTATTCTTTCATTCTTAATGGTATATGCGTGAAGTCACGATTGCGAAAAAAAACCACTCGCAATGATTCCGTCGATTTTTTCGTATACCCGCCTTTGATTTGATTAATTTGGTTGGGCCTTTTTTAGTAGGGGGGCCGTTCTTAAAACTAAACCGGCCTCCACTCATCACTTGTTATCTCGATCTCCAAGCAACTGCTCTCTTTCAAATTCCCCACCTTTTCACCAGTGGTCCAGCGAGATGTCACCTTTAATATCCATAGTCCCACTGTTCTGTTGAAATATAACACGAATTACCTGTCTTTCGAGCAAGAGGGTCTCAAGTTCAAATCATGGCTAGCGCAATAAAATAAAAGTAATCTTTGCTCCAAGAGCCTTCACATGAGGGGGGCAATAGGTTCTATGATTGGCAAGTTCAATATAGATGGTGGTGTTGCCTACCTAGTGATGACACGAGTCGCCAGCAAGAGTTGTGCTAGCTAGATACCTATCTGAACTAAAACTAGGATGTGGTGCCACATTTTGCCTGTTCATTTTAAGTTGAACTCGTCGGTGCATGCCACTTATATTAGGTTCTTTGGCTTACAAGTTCAAAATGGTGGTGGTTGCCTGCCTGATGATGACAAGAGGGCTGCCCACACCACCGCCGCCATCAAGAGTTGCGCCTAGCTAGATACTGATTTGAACCCAAATTGGGATGCATGCGGTACCATATTTTGCCTATTCCATTTGCTGCTAAATGCGAATGGTTTTCAACTCTACTACTTTTTTTTTGCATATATCGTAGACAGGCTTTACTTTACAGGTAAAGAAAAACCCGAAGACTTTCCTGGATACGGTGCACAACTTGAGTGGGAGGGATGATCAGCATTGCACGTGGTCAGCTTTGAAATTTTACTGAACTCACGAACTGGATGCAAAATTTGTTGTAAAAATTGTTTCCTCCCCTGTCCCCTCCAATTAAGACAATGCAGTGGGCTTGGTACCTACCATATAACAAATTGGTAGAATTGTTATCCCCTGAGTTCTGACGCCCCTTTTATATATATCTACATTAATTCATCTTATTACCACATCAAGATATAAATGTGTGTCAAGAACAGCTTTAATATCAAACTAGGGATGAAGCCAACCGAGAAGGCATGAATATGGGGGGTTATAGAGTTCAGTCAGGACCAACTGAACTTGATAAAAAGGGCCTAGCTAGCTCTGGCCCTGTTTCAAAAGTAAACTAGACGAGTTATGTAACCTTTTAGTTTTGAGGGAACTAGCCAGACTAACATGCATAAACACGACTGTAAAAAGGTTTGGGAGGGATGGGAAAGAGACAGTTTAGGGCTCAGTTAATTTAAGCACACTATTACTGTTATAAGCACGAGGAAACTATGTAGCACACTACCCAGGATACACGAACGGTCTGCAGCCCTATGGCTTGTCAGGTTGTTGGCACTTTTAACTTCCTACCTAGTGAATTGCTTGACATTGCACCGATCATCTATACCCTACCTCTTGCGCGTTCACGATGCATCATTCTTGGGAATTCAACCCCAGATATGGACCAAACGATGCATGAGCAACTTACTGACTAAGAGCCAATTGATAAACTGGGGACCGAATTGCAATCATAGATTCATAGGTCCGACAATTGATAAGTTAATCTGGATCCTCTTCAATAAGATGAAGCCGGATATTTCTTTTCATTATCTAAAAATGGGTTTAGTTCAGAGTTCCCTTTCATGGCCGACTTTTTCATGTGATGGATACTCTGTATTCTCATGATATTACATTATATTGCTACTTATGAACTTAGCTACTAGGCCAGTGGGAAATACAAGAGGTGGGCACTGTATGATGGTGGATTATTCCCAAACTCAAGACGATGCTCAGTTATGTGGAATCCAGAGCAACCAAAATTCGAGTATCAGAGTTCAATAATGATAAGACACATGGTGAGACACATTGCCTTGCTAAAGCTGCGATGGTGTTATAGTCGTCATGTTTGCCTGCTGCAGCCACCAAATGTTTTTATTGTATCTACGATCATTGTTGTTGATTAATAAAATTCACTGCTTCCTTAAAAACCCTTCCATGGTGCAGCACGACCTGTAAAAGAGAAAAAAACGGCCTTCAACTAGCTAACGAGTGAGTCATTGTATATATAAAAAAACTAACACAAGTTAGTAGTGAGAAAAAACGGCTGCTAGTAGCCATCTAACAAATCATCAATAGATCACCTATCCTTTGAGTTAAAGGTCTCTCTTTTTCTTTTATCCTCCATCGTCCCTTTCCCTCGGTCAGTAGCGGAGCCAGAAGCTTTTAGGAGCCCGGGTGATTCTCATTATACAAAAATATTTAGCTATAAAATTACAGAATTCTACTTGGATCTTAAGAAAAATTCCTTTTAAACTTTGGCGGTGAGCCCTAGCCGGCCACATTAGCTTGTAGCACGTGCATGTGTGCCATTCTGCTAGCAGCCAGCCGCGTCCCGCCAAGGCGAGGACGAGCCGAGCCTAGACCTGCCCCCCCCCCCCCCGTCTCTTCTCTGCTGCCATGGCCGCCGAGCTGCGCCATCAAATTCGGCATGGTTGAGTCACCATCGCCCGATTCATCATGTCCCTGGCTCTGCCATTAAGTCGTCTTGCTAATCGACCCCACCCCACCTTAAATCGTGCCCGAACGAGCTCCAATTTTGGAGTTTCCCCGACGTCGAGCCGTTAAGGCCACATTCGGCCGGCGTGGTGGCAACCCTTCCCAGTACCTGTTCGTGCCAACCAGCTGCACCACTAGCCTCACCTTGACTCTCCTCTTCATCCTGCGCTCGTCAGTTGTACCTCTACCGCTGTCCCAGCGCCGCTGACGCGGCTGTGTCGCCGTGGCTCATTGTCGAGCTCGTAGCGTGCACGTGGCTAGCCCGACTCAGGTAGTCTCCGGTCGAACCATCACCTCGACCAGGTCCACGGTAAGCTCCTGATGCTCACTCGCTAGTTAGTTAGGCCTATAGCTGCCCTAGTGCATTGGAACAACTGCACCGCCGCCGTGGACGGCCACACACCGCTGCCACCCTCTACAATGTGTCCTGCAGCCCTCACCGCCGCTTAGTGTAGGCGCTTAGGTCGTAGATGGCGGTCGACCCTTTAGGTAGGTCCGCGCGAACCCTAGATGGCCGACGTGGCTGGCTAGTGCCAGTGCTCGCCACACTACCGTGGAAGAATTAAGAAAAACCCAGGGGGTTAAGTGCAAAGGTTAGAGAGAGAAAGAAATAGTGAAAAGACAGTGACGTAGTTTGGAGCAAGTATGAGGTCTCTTTTGTAAAAACATCAGCGCGCGCGGGCTCCCCCGCCGTGGGCTGCTTCCGCGCGTAGGCCGCGCCCGCGTTGGACCACGCTGAGCCAGTTCTCTTCCTCTTTTTCGTAAAGAATTAGAAATAACTTTTTATTTTTAATTGTGAGGCAGTTTTATTTAATTAATATAAAATCGTATAGGTGTCCAAAAATCGTGAAACTAATTTTGTTAGGTTCCACAAATTATTGTCTATTTGTTAGTGTAGTTGGTTCATACATATCTATGTTGATGCGGAGAGCTATTAAATCATTTGAAAGTGTTTAATATTGTTAGGTTAATTATTGTAGGAATTTTTATGGTAAATTGGTGACAGCTTTGATCCTAAAATTTTTATAGTAGCTTCATTGTATTATTATGTACTCACTATAATTTTTGTAGCCTTAGACTAGACTAAACATTAGGGTAGTTAAATGTTCCTTGTTTAAATCTACATTAAATCTTGAATAAAAATAAAGGCATACCATTGATTTGCGAAACTAGGTGCTTGTTTGTTGAACTCAATACTTTTGCTTGATGAGGATGATAGTTAGCTTAGTATCTTAGTCATTAGAGCTAGCTTAGTAGCTTAGTGTCGGTGCAGAAAGTGACCAACAAGTAAATATTTGTAGTTTTGCCGTACGTTGTGATCGGATGTGGCCTAACACTCAATGGCACATGGTTTATATGGGTTCAGACAACGTGCCCTACGTCCAGTTTGAGTCGGTCGGTGACTTTATTTCTGAGCCCAGATGCTCAAAGTTTGCAGTGGGGTTACAAACTGAGAAGGAGAAAGATGGGGGTACAAGGGGTTCGGTCGGCTCTGATCGGAAGGGCCGAGAGCGACAGGAGCTCCGTTATGGGCTAAGTGTTCAAGCATGTGCTTGAGGTCTGAACCTGACTGTTCTGTGGTTGTGAGCTAGTAAACTTGATTGAATCTAATGAATCTGGAAGCACTTGAATTGACCTAGCTTAACTTAGTCTCTTGGGAGAGAGCACATCCCCTTTATAGATGAAGGGGATGGCCTTACATGTGAGAGGGAGAGAGTACGTATGCTTCTAAACCTTGTTGCCCACGCCGGTGGGTACAGGATGATGGTAGGCACCTACAACACTGTTGGATGTCGGGTGCACATGGGAGGTTATGTCGTCTTGTTCGGGTATGGAAGATATCGGTACCTGCTGTACTGTTGATGCCTAGAGGCATGTGAGGGGTTTCGCCATGTTCACTCGGTACGGTAAATGTCGACGCCCACAATACTATCGATGTCCCAGGGGCATGTGGGGGAGCCTTACCGTATGGGAGTTAACGGACGTCCATAATACTGTAGGGAAAATGTTAGCGCCTACAACACTGTTTATGTTAGGGTGGTTATAGAGTACTGTTCCTGCAGGTATAGAGGGTACGGTCCCTGGTATCATGGTTTGACTTGTGCGCCTTGCCTTGCTTTCTTTGTTCGTTCCCTGGTCCTTTCCGAGCGGGCGTCCCCTGGTCAGTTGGTCTCGGACGGCTCTAATTGCACTGGTCAGAGAAGAGCAGTGAGTAAGGTATTCAGCGTATCACAAGTCGGACATGGGGTCAGAGTCAGGAAAGTAGTGCTTTGGTCAGGCCTTCCGGTCAGAGAGGCCGTCCGGAGGTAGGCTGGAGACCGAAGCGAGCGCTCCAGTCGGAGAGGTGGGCCGAAGTCAGAAGGCGGGTGTCATTCCTCCTCGGCCAGACTTCCGGTCGGTGATCGGATTACCCTTCTGGCCTATCGTTCAGATACTTGGGCTGGCCCACGAGTTGCGCTGTTTGTCTGCTTAGGCCGAGCCTTTGTTGGGAAGCCGGTCCACTGAGGGACCCCGGGTTTATGAACCCGACACTTAGTATGCGTATTCCTATTTTAAGAGTTGTTGTTGCCTAAATACTAAATAGCTGCATCATCGTCATCGCATGCATATAGAGAACGAGTCGGCAGAGATCGTGACCACCGGCGAGCACTGAGTTCGAGGAGTACGAGGAGGAGATTCCTCGTGCAGGAGGAGGTCCCAGAGACGCCACTAACTGACTTAGCTAACACCGTGCCTGTCCAAAGCAAGCCCCGGTGCATAACCCTTATTTTTAATAATCACTGTATATATATGTTATGTGCATTTATGTTACAGGAATTTTATGGAAACCACATGCATATATATACCTATCCTATGAGTCTTACTAGTGCAGGATCGAGTAGCTGCTATATTTAGATTTATCGGTAGCGTGGGTAACCTGTCGTTACTCACAAGTAGGAGAATACTACTATTACTCTCATAATAAAATGATGGAAGGAAAAATGGTGACCGGGTAGGGATTTGGTATGGGTATTGATGGGTGTGACGAGTTGTGTCCCGCGGCCACGGGGCACTGACTTGGTTACACTATTTTCTCTGTCCATGTCAATTGAGCACCGTCCATTGCTGTGGATGATAGTCAGGTCACAGACTTATTATCCTAAGCACATGCTTGCTTATGGGAGCAAGAAGGCTCGTTACGCTCTTGTCGTGGGTTCCTAGCTCTTTTCGGACCGACTGATTGAAGGCGGGAAAGGTAGAGGTCTAAGCACCATACTGAGACCGGGTCTCAAGTGTGGGGGCTTGGAGTCCAAGTTTGGACGGGGACCTAGACCCCGTGACAGGAGTGGAATGGGTTGGTCTTGTTTATGCCTGAGGTACAAATGGGGCATGTGTTTCGGGGTATCCAACTATGATACATTGGTTCGCGAATCACCATTTTCGTAAGACGATACGACTTGGCTATGGTCTAGCACCGTAGTAAGAACTAGAAGACGAAAGACTGTGAAATGGTTTTGATTGCTCAACCATTGCTTGAAAGTAGAACATGTGTTTACCTAGAATGGTTAGCTAATGAAGTAATTATGACTGCTAATAAAACTTGACTGTAAGGATGAACTATTAGTAATGCTTTCGGCAAACAAAAAGAAAACAACAAACCCATATTGCCTATCATAGCCCTTGGAGTCGGGAAACAATTCCCTCTAATCAGGTAAGTCTTGCGAGTACACTATTGTAGGTGCAGCTTGAGGAGTAGCTTTTGTGTGGAGGATTCTTCTGGTGGGCACAAACGGATCTTTATATCATTTTTGCTAGATGTTTATTTTCATTCCGTTGTTTAATTATCGCACTCTGAACTCTAGTATTATAATAAATAATTTCCAAGAACTCTTGTTGTGTGAAATGGACTAAGTATTGTAAACTTGTACTCATTATTGGATTCTAGAGGTCAAATGTGGATTGATTCGAGTTCTCCCTTGGGGTGGGCTCGACAGAACGGTCCAATGTAGCTAACTTTCGAGGTGCTTAGTGTCTAGTGGAAGACAAGCGCCTTCGAAAGCGCGTTATTTTGGACGGTTCTGCCACACAAATTAAAGGAGAATACCAAACACAGTGCTTTATTACATCATGAGTATTTAATCCATTACATAATATCAAAGTCTTAGCAAGCGAAAATAAATAGCTAGTAGCTCTATGGCACCTCCATAACCACAGGGATGGTCGACTGGTTGATCGCAAGACTAGTAATCATCAGGAAACTTAGCATAACCATCATAATCTGTTACTCATCCAGGATTTTTATCCAATTAAAATGTAAAGACAAGCGTAAGTACATCTCGTACTCAACAAGAATAACATAGGGTTAATGAGGCTCAAAGGTAGACACTGGTTAACTGCATTACCTTTTAGTAAGTCATCTTTTAGCAACTGAGTAGCAACAAGGTAAACAATAGCCCAAATAACCATATAATCAAGTAAGCATGAATAATGTATAGTAACAACAATAAGCATTAATGTTCATCTTAGAAAACACTATTTAGTAAGGAGCCTAGGCCACTCTTGACCGTGAGCATGGCTGTTATAACAGTTTTTAACACTCTACAGAGGTTGTATATCTTTACCCGTGAGTCGTGTTGCCCATATGCTCGGGTTAATTACTCCCAAAACACTTCCAAGATGAGCAGGCATGGTACACTTTGACGTCTTTCAAAGGTTCATCTAACAAGTTAGGGCCACTAGGTTTTCAATCGACAAACAGATATAGGAACCCCTTTCAGATGGCATAATTCCTTCGCGGCTATACACATAAGAACAGAGGCTGTCCTATACCCAACTCGGCGAGCCCGTTTTGCGCCATAAATGTAACTACTAACAAGCTAGAAAAGGTCCTACTAAACTAAAGCCAGAGTCATGTAGTTCTCACGGTTGTACTGTAAGTCCCGGGGAAATTCACTTACAGATAAGTCCTTAGGAAGAGTAACTAGAGCATTTAGAAAGCAGCCAAATACTCCAACCCCCTTTTCAATGTTGCTAAAAAGCATATTTTAAGTGTTTATTGCATATACCATTAATCAAGTTACAAGATCATAGTTATTTATTGAGCACTAGCAAAATACTACCCAATGCATAAACCTATAGGTGATAAGGTATAAGCACAAAGCTAGAAAATCCTTAATGGTAAAGGTAGACACATGCACATGAATTAAAATGATATTAAGGTGAATAGGACAACAAGGATGATCCCATGCTATACTTGCCTTGTTCAGCAAACTCCTGCTGATCCTGCTGGTCGTCAAAGTATTGGCCTTGCTCACCGATATACTGCTCACCGTCTATACTCGATCATCAAACATCAACACACAAACATCCAGTGCAATCATGCATATCAAACAAGAGCAATAATTAGAACAGCACACCAACAGAGGAAAAACATGTTGAAAAGTGTATAAAACTAATCTACGCATCACTACGATGCGAAGATCACTGAAATCGGAGTTAAAACGGAAAAGATACGCTAATTATAAGTTACTGATGGCAATTGTGTAATTACTGCGATATGGCTTCTTCGAGAAGACACGGGGACAGGGGTTTGGGGAATTTTGGGATGGGTTCGGGGGAAATGAAATTTTGGCGCCATGGGGAGCCGCGCCGGTACGCGCACGGAGGTTCGCAGAACAATCTCAATGGCAGGTGGGGTCCGTGTGGTCTGACCTTCACATGAGGTCATGATGTCAGGTGAATGGACTTGGGCTTGGTAGGATCAAAGACCTGAGAACACGCCTGGGCCAGGCCGCTAGGCAGCTCCTCCAGGCCGTCGATTTCCGACGCCTGGGCTCGATTGACGTCCTAGGCGGCAGCCCAAAGGAGGCTCCGATCCAAACAGCTTCTTTTTTCCAACCCAACCGGTACCCACTCCACTAGCCTCCATTCCCTGCTGAACGAAAGGTCACAAACTCACCTCACCAAGAACCTTTTTGAGCCAATCTCAGAAAGCCTCCCTAGGCTGAAGAAGTGGTAACAAACAAAGTCCACCGCAGTTAGCAAATGTAGAAGAGGATGTAAGATGGGCTAGTCTAGCGGCTTGCTAAGTGGGCCTGAGGTACATAGAGGAGGAACTAACGTTAGAAGCTCTACCTCTTGATGAACCTAGACGGCACCAAGCTCAAGTAATGTGACTAAATCATCCTCCCACATCCCTCTCCTTCCCTCTCGGTTTATCATTCCATCAAGCGCATAGAAAGCATG
This sequence comes from Miscanthus floridulus, assembly GCF_019320115.1. Taxonomy (NCBI): domain Eukaryota; kingdom Viridiplantae; phylum Streptophyta; class Magnoliopsida; order Poales; family Poaceae; genus Miscanthus; species Miscanthus floridulus. Next base: position 10,263,274 of record NC_089583.1, on the reverse strand, counting down.
GAAAAAAAAGTTGAAACGGTAGTGCCGTGATTTTTTCTTCTTCTTTTGTGAGTTTGTGACCAATAGCAATTCTAGCGTTTCTAGCTATATCCGGGGCCATTCCGAGCTGCCAAATGGGCTCCTTGAACTTGTGTGGGAAATTGGGAATTAGTATTGCACAAGTCTGACAAATGGAGACTCGCAGAGATGTGAAGCAAAAGCTGCATGTTTCGGCCAAGCTTCAGATTGTTCAGAGAGTTCTGATAGTTGGAGTTCGTTGTGTCCATTGAGTTTTGATCCCTGAGACTTGCTGTCCCTTTGCTTTATGAATCATGAACTTACGACTGCAGCTGAAGCAATGAAGGTTTACAAAGATAATCAGCCACACTCTGAAATCACTTTTCGTTCCCGTCGAATCAACACGTGCAAAACGCTAACCACGTCAGTTGTATTGCCATCTCAGCAAATGGTTACCTGCTTTTTTTTTCTTTTTGCGAATTACAGGAAAAAATTTCGATGAGAGAGAGAGAGAGAGAGAGAGAGAGAGATATCCGCATGCAACTCAGGCAGATATGGAAACTTTGGAAAGCAATCAATTCTATTGATCTAGCTATCTATGCAAACGCTAAACAAAAACATGTTCTCTGGGACAATCTAATCCTGAAATGTCAAGTGATTGGCCAGTGTCTGAAACTCAAAAGGCCTATACTGACACAGATCAGCATTTGTGAAGCACAACTGGGGTTAAAATAGCAAATTGGATCCATCCGAGCCATGAGTGTAGACGTGTAGTACCGTGCACAATCACAACTCTTCCCCTGCTTCCATGCACTTCCAGTTCCAGCCGCCTTCCGCTGAGCGTCTGAGCTCCGACCCGCGCCGCCGCAGCGCACCCCTACCCTGACGCCGCCCATGTCCGCCGCGCTGGCAGACGCCACCCCGCCCCGCCGCGTGGTCATCTGCGGCGGCGGCGTGGTGGGCGCGTGCACGGCCTACTTCCTCTCCACCCACGCCGCGTCCCCCACCGTCCCGACGCTCATCGAGAAGTGCGCCCCGGCGTGCGCCGCCTCGGGTAAAGTCGGCGGCTTCCTGGCGCTCGTCTGGTGCGACTCCACCCCGGCGCTGTCCAGGCTCGCGCGGGCCTCCTTCGCGCTGCACCGCCGCCTACGGCTTCCGCCCCGTCCACACGCTCTCCGTCCTGCTGCCCACGCACCCCGGGCCCGCCCCCGCCTCGCCGCAACCGCGGCTCCCGCCCTGGGTCGACCCCTCCGCGTCCGCCGCGCCGCCGAGGGAGCTCGGGACCCCCCGACACCACCGCGCAGGTCCACCCGGGCCTCTTCACCAAGGCCGTCCTCGCCGCGTCGGGCGCCGAGGTCGTCATCGGCGAGGTGGAGCGCGTCGTGGCCCGGGACGGCCGCGTCGCCGGCGTCGTGGTGAAGGGGCGCGACGCCGTCGTGCTCGCGCTTGGCCCCTGGTCCGGCCGCCTCGAGGTCGTCAGCGAGGTGTTCGACGTGTCCGGGCTCAAGGCGCACAGCATCGTGCTCCGGCCGCGCGAGCCCGAGAAGATCACGCCGCACTGCCTCTTCCTCAGCTACCAGCCGGAGCCCGGCGCCAAGATGCTCGACCCCGAGGTGTACCCGCGGCCCACTGGTACGCCATTGCTGCCTGTCACGTACCTGCTGAAATTCTTGCACAACTACTAAGCTTCAATTGCCCAATTCGCTCATCTTGTTCTCGCTGCTCGCGTCTCTGCGCATTCAGGGGAGGTGTACATATGTGGGATGAGCAAGGACGAGAACCCACCAGATGACCCAGCAACAATAACGGGCGAACCAGACTCAATTGCAATGCTGCATAAGATCGCAGGGAAGGTGTCCAGCCAGCTGAAGAAGGAAGAGGGCGCGGAGGTGGTCGCGGAGCAGGCATGCTACCTGCCGACGCCAACGGGCTGCCGGTCATCGGGGAGATAACGGGCGTGAAGGGGTGCTATGTGGCCACCGGGCACAGCTGCTGGGGCATCCTCAATGGTCCGGCCACCGGCGCAGCCCTCGCGGAGCTCATCCTCGATGGCAAGGCCAAGATCGTTGACCTTGATCCTTTCAGCCCGGCAAGGTTTCTCAAGAGAAGGAGCAGGCGTGGAGCCTGACCGTGTGATGTGCTTCGTGTCAATGTTCAGAATCAAGCTTGCTACTGAATAAAACACTCTTGACTCCGTACTCCTTGGTGATGAGAGTTGCAAAACATGTACTGTATGAGTTAATAAATCATGGATATATAGTACTTGATGTTCTGTATTTGTTGTACATACATCACAAACGGTCCTAACATGCCAACACCATGATCAGACGTTCATTTAGCTGAGGTTGAGCTCAACAAGTTGTTGCATCTGCAGCTCCTTATGTTTCCTTGTGGTCAAGTCAAGTGACACTCTACTACCTTAACAAAACGGGGAGAAAAGAAGGGACAAAAAAGTGACACTATACTACAAATGTGAAATCTTAAGTGTAAATCTTTCAAAAGAAAGCTTCAGTGTAGCAAAGTAATTTCATGAATATCCAATTTATGTGATATCTATCAACATAGCTTTATAAAGAAAACCAACATTCCTATTCTACATAAATCTGTATGATTCAGACACCGGAAAACATGACTTCAAGCCTTTCCCAAAAATGTCAACCATAACCTTATTCTTGAGGCATAATCAAGCATGAGAAGTGAAACAGTATGCACAAAATATTGGAGCTACAAGCAGTGCAGACGCTGGGTCAACCTTCGTTAACCTCAGTAGATAAGATTGTGATCCCGTACAAGACTAAAAGGTAACTTGCCTCCACAAAAAATATACCACACTATTCTGACACATCCAGTGGGCAACTTAGTCTTAGACCAAAAAGATCTAAACATGAGTCTGACTAGGGTTAGTATAGTTTTCATAAGTCATAGTCTTTCTGGCACGGGTTTACTAGTTTGAGTCCAAGTACAAGGTCACCTTCTTCACTGCTGTGAAGGAAGTCTGGAGCCTCCAGTCTTTCTGCTTCCTGTTCAGCGGCCTTCCTTTCCCAGCTTCTGCTCGGTTTTCCTTGACATCTGCCAGCTTCCAGACACAGTGCTCAGCCTGAATATCAACGGACTCGCGCAAGAAGATGCCATCCTTCAGCAGGTTCTGCTTCGACATAAGGTCATTATCGCCTTCAGCAAGGTATTGCACCCTCATAGCCATGTCCTTGAAGCGGTCCAAATCCTCGGGCACCTTCAGAAGCCTCTCTGCCCCTGGTGATGATGCCTGCAATGACCAAAACTTTTCTGTAAGTAGGTCTGAGCTGCAGATGCATCCATTGGTTTACAGTTTGGTTAGGTAGCTTGCCTCAAGTGCCAGGTCCAGGGATATTTCACCTCTTTCAATAATCTCATCCAACTTCTGCTTGTAGAGCCTATTGAAATTCTCTATTTCCTCAATATCAGGGCACCCATACCTGTCAATACCCGTAAAAAAAGGCAAAGAATAAGATTGGCATTTCAATAGAACCATGTTACCTTGACCAGGTTAAATGATACAGACATTTTGGTGATTTCTGCAGTTCTGCATCGTTTAAGATCAATAATGCAGAATGCATGGCACATGAAGTCATAAATAAATAGAAGATACAAGCACACCACCAACCAATAATAATAAACAGACCGAAATATGCCGAGAATACTAGTATACTAAACAATGGATAATTGGATACAATCATGATATCACCATAACAAGCCAAAATATCATCAAATATGTCAGCGCCAGAGTGTTTTTAAGGCATCAAATTTGGGCACAGATAAGTAGCAGTGAGTTGTCACTAAGGACATGACTTCTGTTTTAGCCAACTAGTACATTGGTTCACACTGAACCCATTCACACAATTTCTGAATCATCCAAGGGCAAGCACAACACCATAATGAACAAACGAGACCGAAAAATGCCTGCACAACAACCAGAAAAGAAAGAAACAAAAACGTTACTCACACGTTGGTCAGCTTGTCGAGGCGCACGTAGACGTATCCCTTCGGCGACACCTTGAAGGCGAACAAGGCGACGTCATCCCCAAAATGGTCCGCAAGAACCTCCTCGGCCGCCACGAGGGCACGCTCGCCCCACTCGACGCCCCGTAGCGCGACCCCGCCGCCGTCCCCGCCGTCGCCGATCTGGAGAAAAGCGCTGATGGTCAGAGCCCCACTTCGCAAGCAGCAAGGGGGACCAGGCCAGTGTCGCCGAACCGAACGGAGCTACCTCGGGCTCGTAGCCGTCGTCCTCGCTGTCCTCCCACTCCACCGCCCACTCCTGCGCCCCCTCCTCGTCGTCCGTCGTTGCCTCGCGCCCGCCGACGCCGCCCCGCGCGTCCTCGCTCGCCAGGGAGCGCGTCTGCGCCAGCACGCGCGCCGCAGCCGCCGCGCGCTGCGCGGGTAGGAGGCGCCGGGAGCGAGAGGCGGGTGTGGAGGGAGATGTGACCGCACGGCTGAGGCTGGAGAACGAGGCGGCGGCGGTCGAGGAGGAGGGGCAAGGGGAAGCGCCGCGGCGGCATTCCGTCGAGCACCTTGAGAGCAGCGGGCGGAGCGCCCGTGCGCAAGCTGCCGCCATCCTGTCTTGTTCGACCCTGTATGCCTGTATGGCTCAATGGGATGTTTCGGGATCTCTCGGCGGGACATGGGCTGCTATACGTGGGTTGGGCTCTCGTGGGCTTTACCTTTGTGTTTGGACAAAAGATTCGGACCCATAGCTGAAGAAATGGTTTTATTATTCCGGCATGCACACAACCATTTGTGTTCGGTATTGCTAAAGGACACTCGCGTGTTTCTGTTGGAGAAAACACGCGATTTGTCCTCCGTCGGATGGGGCATCGACGGCGCGCGCTTGTGCGGTCTGTTTTCCACCCGCTCCGTCGCTGACATGTGGGACCCACTTTACTGTTCAATTTTGGATCGTCGCGCCTACCGAGAAGTCTCCGCTCCACTCCTGTCCATTTCGCTTCCTCTCCCTTTCTCTCCCTCCTCCTTGGCGACGCCGAAGGCGACGGTGACGACGACAGCGTAGGTCTGCTCGGTCTTCTTCCTCACTTTTTGATTCGGAGGGTGCGTCGCGGCGGAGGTCAGCAGGTAGTACGACTCCCTCTTCCCTCTATTTTGACCCATTTTGGTTGCGATTTGGTGGTGTGGATCTGGTGATTTCGATTGGATGGGCTCATGTTAGGGTTTGGTGGTGTGTGGATCAGAGGGTTCATCGCACCGTTGGTGTGGATTAGGGTTTGTTGGATTAGCTGTCATTGTACCATGTATCCAATTGAACAATGGATGGCCATTGCCTTATGTCAGTTTTTTGAAAATTTAGGGCTTCTATTGTTCTGCCAAGCTTGTAGATCTAAAGCAGAGCTTGGTCTGTCTTGCTATGTTATGTGGGCTACCGTGCACATGGCTGTGTCTGTTCTCTTGAGATGACTGTCTGTTCTTTTGAGCAATTGTAGGTTCTAGTAGGTTATGATTTCAGCCTATGTCAGGGTTTTAAAATTTGTGTTGATTCTGAGGCGGTGAGCTATTGACATGCGTTTGGGCAGTCTAGATTTCGTGATGATTGATTGATTATGTGGTCAGAGCTCCTGATGAGGAAATGGTACTTCAACATTCCTTTCCCTTGCTTGGAAATGGGTATTTGGTGGGTGACAAGATGTAAAGGGAAATCTCGTGGACCTGATCCATCAATAGTGCTAAACTACCCTGTGCAATCTGTTGTAGTACTTTGTTTTGGTTAGGTCTTGTGTTGATGCATCATTTTCACTCGCGGTGGAACATATTTGTCGCTACATGTTGCTGCTCTTATCGCTTGTCTAGCCTTGATGCTTATTATTTGTAGTCACTAGTACATTCTTTGAGTTTATGGTCTACTGTCACAGCTTTGATATTGGTGTGGTTTTTTCATTAAGTGGTGCAAATGCACAAGCTCTGTTTTTGTTGTTATTCTGTGGCTATGCAGAGTTTAGCTTTGATATGTGATTGCTAATTTTCACTGTTGTGCTTTTCAGTTCCCTGTTGGACGTATCCACCGTCAGCTCTTATTACTTTTGTGGTCATATTCTATTTCTTTAAGAAGCTTTTGTGTTTGTGTCTGCATGTGTCTGTGTTCTTCATGTGATTGGTTCTTGCATGCAGTAGGCCTCTTCTAAGATAACATAGCTGACAAAATTGCAATGGACCACATGGTGTTTGAGGTTGCACAATTGGATGGAGCAATATTGATTTGTTACAATAACATTTTTTAGTAATTGCATGGAGCTCATCCAGTTTTTACCGTCTCCTGACTTTGGCAAGTACTGCATATATTGGGATCTCTTTTTATAAGTTTGAGCTCACATGCATGGTTTATTTTAGAAATTTGTTTAAGCTCCCACAACTTACTGCATGTTTTGGAGTTTTATGGGCTCCTGGTATTTCAGTCAGTTGTTGTGCACCCTCTTGACATAGGTGATACACATGTGGCACCTGATCGTGGAAGGATTACATGGCTATGTGTTATTAAGACACAATTTGTTTGATTCTTTGTGGAGTATGGGCATTAGGCAAGGTTGTTGCAACTCAATCGCCCATTTGCCCCTTTTCCTACCAGATTGGAATCAGATTGTACTAATCGACTCAACGACTTTATTTTAGGAGTTGATAGATCAATCAGGGATTTTGACCATTGGTTTGTTTGGTTGACATTGATTTGTTTCTTTGTTAGATCTAATCATGTAGAATGTCAGTGGTCCTAAAACTGATTTTGTGTGCCTTTGTTATGTAATTTTGATAACTGAATTATGTGTTGTACTATACTATTGTACTATCTGCATATTAATAAGAAACCATGAGAGTGCTATGCATTCTGCATTTCAAGACTGAATTTCCTTTGCACAATATATGAAAATTTTATAGGGTGAGCAATACTGTCCACAAGCAGCATGTCAAGCATCTAGGTGTTCTGGTCAAAATCATGCTCCTGTTCTAGTAATTTCCTTCTTTATATAGAAGTTCTTGTACTAGTAATTTTAGCTTCTTATGCACTTGACATGCTAGGCCCTGACCCCTCATCTGTAGAGAGCTTTGCTAAATTTCAATTCGATTGGTTTTTTACTGCAGCTAGCAATGAGATCATTAACCATTTTTTGTTATGTAGCCATGGATGATGATGAGTCTACAAATGGTGAGAGTGAGGATGATCTTCCTAACAACTCAGAAGAGGAAACCTCTAATCCTTTCAATGATGGCGAGGTACTAAGTTTATTTTGTGAGTCTACAAATGGTGAGAGTGAGGATGATCTTCCTAACAACTCAGAAGAGGAAACCTCTAATCCTTTCAATGATGGCGAGGTACTAAGTTTATTTTGACTTTATTTTGTGTGTGTGCACCTGTGTATTATAATAATTTGATATTTGATATATCTTGTTGCCTTTTTTAGGATCCAAATCCTGAAGATGATAATATTGATACTAGTGAAATGCTGAAAACTTTGAAGCATGTTCAAAAAGCCGTTTGTGGAGTATGTTTTGAAACCTTTGTCTGTTAATATCTGATATATCGTGTTGTGGCTATTTTAGTTTTGTATTACTCCTGTAGTAGTAGTAGTTTAGGGTCCATGCTAGTTTATTGTTCCTATATATACTGCATGATTATTATACTGTAAATGATTGAGTGATACTGGTGGCATTGGTCCTTGCCTATTTTTCTTTTCTGTTCTTGAATGCTTGATCTCATCATGCACTTTTGTTCTTGTATAGTGCTATTTTCATTTGAACTGTACCTGATATTTTTGTTTCTATTATGTATTCTCAGTTTGCTAAGTTTGTTGAGAAGAAAGGGAAAGCAAGGGGTTTAGGTGTCCAGACTAGAAAGGTAAATTCAGTAGCATTACGATTGAGCAGATGCATGATGAGCATGATATTTCAGGGAATAGGTTTTGTTCAAAAAACTTAGCCAACTAATCAAGTTGTTTGCTAAATTTGTCACCATGTTTAGTGATTCTAGTATCCTAACCAGATTTTCTTTTTTGTTGCATTGTTTTACAGAGTATCAGAACAGTTAGAGGTAGAGGTAAAGGGAAATTGAGTGGCGCTGCAGGTACATCAGAGAGACCAGGAAGTAGGTTTAATAGCAAGTACTTTGGAGAAAAGATAATAGCAAAGTTGGATGAGCGCAAAAAGAAAATTATCAGGCATCATGGCTTTGGAATTTTACTAGAGTACGATGGTTGCTCAGCACCCAGAGGCTTTGTGCAATGGATAGTAGATCAAGTAGATGTGAGTTGTAGTGACATAGTAGTTGGAGGGAAAGTGATTCCATTGGATCCATTGTCAGTCCATCTCTTTTTAGGGCTTCCAAATGATGGTGAAGATATTAAGGAGAATTATACTGAGTCTACGAAGAGCAACTTCCTTTCAGCAATCAAAGAGCCCTCTTTGCCCATGATCAAGACATTTGGGGACAAGTTGGTAGGAGGCACGTTATCTGATGATGACGTGCTTCGATACTTCATGGTTGTAGCCTTGTCTACATTTCTTTGTGCTAATTCTAGTACTTATCCGAGCCCTGCAGTATCTAGGTGCATTGATTGATGTATCTAAGGTGAAAGAATGGAATTGGTCAAAGTTCATCTATGATTGGATGTTTTCTTCCATTACAAACTACAGAAAGAAGCATCGGAGTACAATTGGTGGTTGCAGATACTTTCTAGCTGTAAGTGTGCCTATATTTGTATTTTTTTCCTTTATTCAGTTGTCTATTTTTTGGTTATGCAGCATGTTTTAGTGATGCCTTTGAAATCATATGTAGGGTTATTATCTTGATTATATCAACTTTGGAGTACGTAATCAGCTGCCCCTAGATCTGCCAAGAATCCATTGTTGGAAGGGCTCGATGATCAAGACCTTTGCTTCATATGATCAGTGTGTCTGGTGACATTTATGGAAAGCGACCGGTGAGTAGTGAACCTGAAAATTCATATTTGTAGTTGTGATGTTGTGTATCCATGAGCTTTATTGATGTATCATGTATCCTTGCTGCATGAGTTTAGATCTTTCTGGAGTTGTATAAATGTTTCTTAGTCTTAGTGCCCTAAGGCTCTTCTAATTCTTACTGTCAGCAAAATGTTGACCTTGTGCTTTCTTAGAAAAAATTCTCTTCTGATTCTGCTAACACAACTTTTCATCTATTTATTGTGGTTTTGCTTGTCCAATATACATTGGTGTTGTATTGTCTAGTATGAAAAAAATCTACCAAAAATCTTGAGTGTTGATCATAGGTTGCTTACTTGATCAAAGGCATTTATTGCAATCATCAATAATATAAATTACAAGTTACGACCATTGCAATTTTAGTTATAAGCATGTGCAATATGCATGTTAAATCTGTGCAAGTGTCATTCTTGTATTAAGTTCATAGCTCAAGATTGTGATTTCTGTAGCGATGTTGTTGGTCTGACTGTGATTAATTTCAGAGACTGCTTGTTTAGTTTTTAGAACCAGTGGCTATCTATTTAATGAAATTTAGTAATACATTGAAGAAGCATGTTTTAGCCAATTATCTTGATGGATTGATAATGTTCTGTAGTCATAGAAGAACAAATCTTTCTGTAACTTTTTCCTTTTTTATATCTTTGTAGTAGTTGTAGGCAGTGTTTCATTTTGTCCTATGCAGTATTTATTAAGTTTTAGAAGTAATTTATCTGCTGTGTGATATCTTAAAACTTTCTACATCTACTTGTCCTATCCAAATAAAAGCTCTCCTTTACTTCTCTTAGCCAAATAAATGGCCTGAACACCGTACTGAAAGAAAGCTGTGTTGAAATAGAAAATATCTTCCTCTAAATTTTATTCTAAAAATCATACATGCATGATGAATCCTGGGGCGTTGGATGGTAATCTAATAGCCCCTAGTTCTCTATGAAGTTTGTGTGGCTGCCCATGCCTTGTTAACATTCTGTTATTGGGTTTTTGTTGACTTCTAATGCACATCTAGAGTTGTATTAGCTGTAAGGGTTTTTTGAGATCACTGGTTGAGTTGATTTTATGTAGGTGAAATCCATCGATGACACATGCTATGCTGAAGAGTATCTACCGAAAGAGGCTTGTGCTCTTTTTAGGAGAACTTTGGATAGACATTGTGATTTCATCAGGACAAATGTATGTGTCTTTGTGCAATCCTTTGATTTGATCATTTCATTACTCTTGTATAATGAAATTTACATGATTCATATGTTACTATTAACTTGGCATTACAGGACATGGATAACATGTGCAATATTTTTGAAAACCACCATACAAGACTAGGCTTTAGGAGCCCGGGCACACTTGTTGCTAAGGTGTTTATGTACATGCATATGACTCATGTAATTAATCGTGGTAGGTGATGCTTCTCATGAGGCTGAGGGTTCTGCTGCTAGAGTGCCCCCTCCAATGACATGATGATGGTGATGATGGAGTTGTTGATGGTATCCCTGCTGAATATGAAGCTCCTCTTCCTTCTCCAACACATCATAATGGTGATGATGATGATGTTGTCCGTGCTGAATATGAAGCCCCACTGCCTTCTCCAGGACATTTTGTTGTGCAAGATGATGTCTTTGATGCGGGAATGGCTGGTGATACAAGTAAAACAGCTGTGAAAGAAGTGGATGGTGCTGCTACTGCTGTAAATAATACCATTATTGAAGATGTGCATCCTATAGTTGTTGCTCCTACTGAAACAAATGAAGAAGAATGCTCTGTGACTGATAAAATTGAATCTGATGGATTATACGATGGATCTGGTGGTGAGAATTGTCGTGCTTCTCAGTCAACTGAAATTATTCCTTCCAAAGACTCATCAGCTGAAGGTACATGGAATGTTGTGTAACATTTATTTCTGCATTTAGTTGATTTGTTTGTATGTGTGTTCATAATCTTATGATTATTTTCAGGTTCAGCTATAAGTAAAAGGAAGAGGAAAAGATGTGCATCACAATATTCGAGCGCCAATAGTGTAGCGTCTAGGACTCGACTCTCTCAACGTCTTGGCAAGTCCCCTCTGAGTCACATAAAAGATCATAATGTTGAGGTGAATGTTCCTATTTATCATTTTATTTGTCTTCAGTTGTGTATTTTCTAAATTGTTGGGTCACTTTTGTCTTTTTAGGCAACTGTGCCGGATCAAACTGGAAATGGATGTAACAAGGATAATACTGTAGTTATTGAGGAAGACCAAGTGTTAACTACTAATGTTGCAACTAAACGTCAAAAGCTCCATCTAAAAGTGAGTTTTGCATTATTTGGTTCTTGTTTTTATATGCTTTTGTAGCTGTTCTGCTATTCCATGATCAGATAGGCATAGGTTCCAGCATATTTTTGCTGTTAGTAATATACACTACTAGGTATTGATGTAGTAAATGAAATACCCTACTGAATAGACTTGTTTCATTCTGTTCTCTATTGTTTAGGAAGGCGAAGCAACTATTGCATATACGGCTTCCCCCTTGGTTCCTACTATTCATGAAGGCGAGACAACTTATGCGGCCGCTGCTATCTCCTTGGTTGGTACAGTTGAGAGGGCCCCAGGTTTGTCCCGCTGATGAAAAAAAATGCTTTACTGAAATCTAAGATATATGAATTAGGCTCATGTTTGAGCATGGTCTCTATGTAGGACAAACAGGAGAAGCATCGAGTCTAAGGAATGCTATTGGTTCTCTGAGTGGTCTTGGTCCTTGTGGAGTGGAGAATGCTCAAGCTGGTTCTAGAGCTGACTTGGATGAAAATGCAGTTTCTGCTCAAGATCTTAATGGTTAGTCCCTATTTTTTATGTTGCATTCTCTTTATCAGTAAATTGCACCTTTGTAATTCTGTAATTGGAGTATTTGAATTGTGCAATATGACTTTTTTTATTTCATTTAAGTTTTAGCCTTCTTTATTGTCTTATATTTTTTTTGCTAGAAAAGCACCTATCAAGGAACCTTGTCTGAAGACGAAGACTCCATTCTTTTGTAGCCCTAGTGTACCTTCGTTCAGAATGTTTGAAGAACTAGATGACTTAGGAAATTATGTTGCAGATCCTAACTTGAGGCGCCCTGTTGGTACAACTTGTGATACATCTTGTCCTCTTGATAGAGCGTTGTCTATGGTACATGTCCTCTTCCATCTTGTTTATTCTTCCCATGCTAAGTCATTATATATTATGTATATGAAATTTTATTTATTCTTTGTTGCTGCAGTTGAGTAGAGTTTCTACTTCAGGTCAGAAAGTTGGTGCTAATATCTCCCATGGAGGTGTCCCTGGAAATGTATGTTGTTTTGTTTCTGTAGATGCCAAGTAGTTTTTGATGTACAAGGAATGTTTTCCCACCTGATTTAGTTTCATTTTTTCATAGGTTGAAACCAAAAGCAACTTGAACTTGAAATCTAGGTCTGCATCTAAAGAATGGGGTTTTATTGATAAGTCGACGTCTCCTAGAGGTGGTAATGTGAGCAATGAGGAGACCACTGGCACTGGAAATGCTGGGACTAAGATAAATGGGAATGTTGAAAATGTAATCCTCCCTATTGCATTATATTGATTTTGTATTACGATGTAACTTTTTATCTCTCTGGTCTTATTTCTGTATTTATTGTTGTTTTAGGACGTTATCTGTATGGAGTCTTTACCTTTAACTGAATATTCTGAGATCAAAGAAGATCCAAGTCAACCTATTCCTCTTGCTGCAGTCAGTCCTTATGGAGATCCTATAAAAATTGTAAATAGGCATACCTAATCTTATCATTCTGGAAAGTTTGTGGTGGGAGATAATGTGATGGTGCCTGCTTCCTTTTGCTTTATCTTTTTTGGAGACATGGTAGTAGAAGGGGAAGTAGTTAGTACAATGCTACATGGTAGCAGTTGGGGCTGCTTTTAGATCATGTAATAGCTTGTATAAGTAGTTGTAGTAATGTTCATACTCTTGCGAACCAGTACTAGTGTTGTATATATATTTGGAGTAAATGCCCCCTTCTTTTTTCTTTGTAAGTGTATCGTATTGTGTTTGTGTGATTTTTTGTGATGCAGTTTTAGGATATATTGAAATTATTAGATCCTTGCTCTAACACTATTAGTTTTTCCATTTTTCGAACAATTTTATGTGTTCCTTGTTGTATGTTTTGCAGACACCTATTCAATCACGTCTTCCATCCCATCGTGAAAAGTCTATGGTTGGTGGGCCTTGCTTGTCTGCAAAGTCTATTGGCAGCAATGGATTTGTATTGAACTCTGAGTCGTCCAGTGAAGCTGTTTGGCAGTCTTCGAGTTCAAAGGTTGCTATTCATCGTCCTAGACGGCTTGCGAAGCCCAGCATGTACAAGATCAGCCCTTTTATCATCCCTCAATCCAAGATTAGTGTGTCCAAACTTGAATCTGATGTGTATGAAGCTGTTTTGAAGATGGGAGAAAGCAGCGAACACTTGAAGTAAGTTTGAAATTTACACAATTTTTCCATTCTTAGCCTTGTGCAGCACCATGTGTTAATACTTGTACCAATTCACTGTGAATTGTTTTGTTTTTGTGTTTGCAGTCTAAAAGTGGTGGATTATGGGTTTGTTGTTGTCTTGTTGAGTGCACTTTCATCTTCTCTTCGGCCTGGCGGAAAGGTCAACCATTTTGTAGTGAACGCATTTTGCAAGCTGCTGTTCCTTAGAAAACACCCCAGGGATTCTAGAAAGCATTACTTCTTCTCTAAAGTTAGGGTTAGTAGTCGTTGATGTATTCTTTGTAAACTATATGTTTGCGCTATATGGAAATAATATTGGTCAATTTGTTATTGTAGGATTATCTTATTGGAAATCATGGTCGTGATGATGAGAAGCAACTATTTGAGACTGCTGTGAGATGCTTTAAGGGTGCTCATCGTGCTAGGCCTTTAACATCCAGTGACTATGTGCATAACATATCTTGTCTATTGTTTGAAAAAGAGTACTAGCATAAATGTTGTGTTCTAGTCCTACTATGTGATGTTACTAATAATCACAATGTTTGTTATTTTGTTAGCTCTATTTTCCAATAATCTTCCATGATCGGTGGTATATTGTTGTACTGTATTTTAGCCTGAGATGGTGTATAATCTTGGATTCATGCACAGTGTGCTTTGGAGTAGACTCAGCTTTCCACAAAGCTGTGAAAGATGAATTTGTAAGTATCAGTTTGTATTTGTATATGCACCATTTGTCTATTTTCAGTATTGCAGTGGCAGTTTTTTCCCATTATTTTTAGTGCTACAGTAGTTTACTATATCCTTCATCGAAACAAATATTATTTTGCATGGTGTAGTCATTTTCTTTTTGCCTGATTTGTAGCTAGAAAACTTGGCCACCGTCTGGAAACAAGTTGTTAATATCGACTATGGCTTACATGCATTCCATGTCTTCTTTGGAACTGTACCCCAGCAATCTGATAAGTATGTGATTGAAATGTAGTCCTTTGATTTATATAGATCATGTGGATTTTGTTTGTGCTTATAGTCCCATTGTTTCCTGTTTTTCCCTTTTTTTCTTTTTTTAGCATAATCAATGATAGTGGTGTGTATGCTATAAAGAATCTAGAGCATTTTGAAGTCCATCTGAATATTTTGGAGAAGTACACCGAAGATGATATTAGTCAACTTCGCATCAAACTTGTTAATGACATGGTTTTCAATGAATACAATAGTGCATATGATGGTACATGCAAAGTGAAGGAGGTAATATTAGTTCCAACGTCACTTTGTTTATTATAACTTCACATTTTTGAATCTGATTGTTTGTTTCTATTTTTTTCTTTCTCAGGTCTCTGGCAATTTGAATCAGGGAGCTTGATTTGAGGCTTGTCTCTAGATCTTGCGTTTAGGTCAATATAGGGTGTAGGTTCTTGCTATGAGTGCATGCCACTTTGTAAAGAAGTAGCTAGTTTGGTGAGAGCATTTGATGCTAAAGTGGTTGTAAATTTTAATATACATTGAAGAGGCTAAAGTAAACAAGATGATAATATTCTGTTGGATTGCTGATGTTAACTCTTTTGTACCCATTATTCTAGCTTTATGGTTTTCTCTATAAGTGTTTTTTGTTGTGTACTACTAACCTTTTATAGGGAAGACAAGGAGAAGTTTGAGGGTTGTGCATGTTCCTCTTGTCTTCTTGTTTATAGATAGTTCAATTGGGTCTTTGTTATATTATTATGAGTTTGATTTTGTTCTTACAGACCAAGATGTTGAAGTATGACTTTTATGCATGGATACTAGAAGCACCATGAGGGTACGCGGTCAGTTAAAGTCCAACCAGCATCTTATTGAGATCCTTTGTCCTCAGTACCATGGCAACAGGTGAGTTTTGCATTTTTTAAATTTAGTCTAGTGTAGCACTTGCTTTTTAACTCATTGATAGTTGTTGAATTGATCATATGATGACAATATGAGTCGCCTTGTTATATGTTTCTTGTGATTTCTTTGTTATTTGTGATTGTGCTTACCCTCACCAAGTTTTTATCCTTGTCCTTCCATAGAAAGAAATTGTCCTTTGTGATTTGTGCTAACACACCTTGTCTTATGTTTGTTGTGTTTTGTGTCAGCCCACACCAAGTTTTTATCCTTGTCCTTCCATAGAAAGAAATTGTCCTTTGTGCTCTGTCCTATGTGATCTGTGTTTGTGTTAGATGAAGGTTTGTGGAGGTAGGCCAAGATGTGGGGGCTGTTCCATCTGTATATTCTGTGCAACCATTTCTTGCATATTGATTATGTATGCAACCATGCTTTTCTTAATTGGGCTGTTTTTGTATTTTATTTAATTCGGTTGTTTTCTTTAGGGGTTTAAGAATTTTTCCAAGTCTACAAGAGAACTAGTAGACCGAATGCAGAAGATTGATAGTCCATGAGGAAGTAAGTTTATCCATTTGCCTTTGTCGTTACACTTGGATCTGATTTTCCCTTTGCTTTTAGTCTTATGAACTGCATTTATCATGCAGTTCTACTTGTGTCCATGGTACCTTGCAGTATATTATACTATAACCATGCTGCCATGCTTGTTAATATTTCTGTCAACTTTTTTCTATGTATTGTGATTTGACTACATTGTCTTGTTTGTTGGGTTTGTCTATACAGGAAGATGGGAAGGCCACCTAGCTCCAATTCTACCGATATCAGGAGTGGGAGGCCACCTGAGCAAGTTAGAGTAGAACATGCCATTGCTCAAGCATAGGGTCGCCTTTCTTGATATTGTTAGGATTTGTGAACTCTTTGTGTGAGTGATTGAAATATTTATGTGTTGATAATTTTAGTTGTGAAGCGTGATGGTAATTTTCATAACAAGGATGACTCAAAAGTTGTTATTTTTTTTGCAGCTTGCAACAAAAAAGAAAAATAACAGTCCAATTGAAACCATGGATGAAGCATATGGCAAGTATGTATGTCTGCACCAAGTTCTCTTAGCAGTAGCAGTAGCTGTAGGCCACTGCATATGTAAACCAAACAACTTAAATATTCAGTTATGTAATTGCAGTTTGATGTAATGTAAATTGCAAGTGTATGGCACTACAATTTTAGTTATGAGTACATGCAATCCATGTTTTATCAAGTTGTGGCCCAGTAGTATCTTCCAGTAGCCTCAGATAGATACATTTCATTGTAGGTCTAAAGATATAATAGTACTTCTGTTGGTGCTATAGTGGTTGTAAAGATAAATCTACAGTGAAGAATCTAAACTACGGTGGTTTTATATTATTTTAGTTGGGAGCTTGATGTGAAATGTTCTTTTTTCCATATTCATAGTTGTTATCTTCCTCTGTTTCTTGGGGTTTTTTTTGTCAAATCTGTTTTAGTCTAGTAACCTATTTATAGCAAAGACAAGTGCAAGAATTTTGCTGCAGGATATGGTGGTGCTTGTCCCAAGATCGTATGCTGAAGTGTAGTGCCATATGATGAAGTTTGTACAGGTACTACAAATGCTAGTTTATAAATTGCAAAAACGCTTACTGTAAATTGCTAGTACTTGGTACTGTAATTGTAGTTCTCATCATTTGCAATTAGAGGTCTAGGCATAATTTAAAGTAGGTTTTCAGAATATCCTACTGATTACAAGAATGACATAAATAATTTTGCCACTACAATTGACATCAAGTCCTTCTATGTAATCATCATGATGAACTTGGTTCTATTGGAGCTACTGTTGTCTCCTTTCTTCTCTTTTTCTGAGGCTTCACTAGGGATCTTGTGAACAATAATTGGTTGTAAATGCATTTAAGTTCTAGTTTTTGGTTTTAAATTATTATGTAATTTTGTAGTGCAGGGTTACCTGCTGTACTGTCCTTGTCTTTGGGTTTCTTGTTTTTCTTTCTTTCTGTAGCCGCCATCTTTCTTTGCGCAGCTGCCATCTTTCTTTCTGTGGTCGCCTTCTTTCTTTCTTCAGTCACCTTCTTCCTTTCTTCAGCTGCCTTCTTCTTTTCTTCAGTTGCCTTCTTCTTCTTCTCTTGCTCCAACCTTTTCCTCTCAAAATATTCTATTCTTGTCCTGAATCTCTTTGGGATTTCTGGCCTTCCCTTTGTCTTTATTCTTTCTAGGTCCTGAATGTCTGTCTCTGATTCATCACTTTCTTCTGGATCCGCCATACTATAGCCATCTTCCATCACTTGTTCTTATTGCCTGCTGTGTCCTTCCTCATGACCTTGTTGCTGATTGTTACCATCAATTGTTTGCTAGGTGCCAAAAAGCACATCCAGTTTGACATCCAACTTGCTGAACTTGGACAAGAGGTACTCCATTGATTTCTTAGTTTTCAATCCTTTTGAATTCAGGATTGCTGACTTCCTAGACAGCACATTGAACCTCAGCAATGCACTTGTTGCAATGGTCTCCTCTTGCTCTCTTCTAACATGCACTCTTGTGCTCTTCTTTCTCCACCCGTCCTTTATGTATTTTTCTGGAATTGTGCTTATTTCCTTCTCAATGATCACTTTTAGGATATGTGAGCAAAGAATTCTATCTTTGCTGAACTTTGCACAGATGCAGCTGAATTCTTCATTTCCCTCTATCAGATCAGTCTGAACTGTATATCTCTTGATTCTGTGCACATTGTGGATTTGGTTGCTCTTGGGCCAGACCTCAAAAGTTTTCCCTTTCTCAGTCTCCTTGTAGCTTAACCTTGCTGTTGCCTTCAGCTGTACCTGGAACTTCCTGAATATGTTCCGGTTGTATAGCTCAGCAGCTTGCTGTTCAATTGTGTACCCAAAAATGAATTCCTTGGGTATTTTCTGGTTGCTGTAGCTTTCTTCTAGCCTCTCGTTTTTGTTGATTGTTTCAATGACACGGTTGTATTCTCGTATGAAGCCCATCATGCTATATGTCGGCCCAACATTGTCCTTCATCCTCGAGTTCATGGACTCACTTCTGGATGTGGTTTGGATGAATGGGAAGAAGTCATGCTTGAAGTAGACAGGAATAAACCTGTGTCTCGTTTGCCACATTTTAGTCATGTACTTGTTATTCTGCAGATTCTTGTCTTCGATCATCTTCACCCACAATGTTTCAAACTCTTCAATTGTGAGGCTATTGTTTATTATATCCTCAAAATCCTCATATAGGCCTTCATGTTGTGAGAAGACCTTTGTGTTTCTGTTGTAACACTTCCTCTTGATATGGAACAGGCAATTTCTGTGAGTTGCATTGCTAAATACTAGCTAAATTGCAGATTTCATCGCTTTGTCTTGGTCAGTTATTATCGTCACTAGGTGCTTCCCTCCCATTGCTTCCAAGAATGTTTCAAAGACCCACAGAAAAGTTTCTATGGTCTCATCATGCAGGAAGGCGTAGCCAAACAAACAACTTTGTGCATGCCCCATTATGCCCACGAATGGAGAGAAGGAAGGTTGTATCTGTTTGTCATGAAGGTGGCGTCGAAGCTTATACATTCACCATACTCTTTGTAATACTCGATTGAGCAACCGTCTGCCCAAAACAGGTTTCTGACTCTCCTTTCTTCATCCAGGTCTAGCTTGTAGAAGAAGGACGGATCTTTAGTCTGCCTCTTTCTAAAGTAATCCAGCACCTTTGTCATGTCTGAAGCCTTGATCTCTCTGTTGATTTTTGTCCTAAAGTTGCTGATGTCCTTCTTCTTCATCGGCAGGGCTGTGGGTCCTCCTCTGAGGTATGACAGTATGCTCACCATTTGTCTTGTCGGGATGTTGTTGTCATTTAGCATCCTGATCAGCCCCTTCTCCATATCAGTCATGTATTTGTGCCCTGAGAACAGTGTGTCCCGGTCTCCAGGTCGTAGTTCATGGTTGTGATCCAAATCTTGATGCATTATGAACCATGGACCTCCTACTCGTTCCTCCCTCAGTGTTATTGTATAAGGACACTCTGATTTTCCCTAGACACTAGTGTTTCTTTTGGCTGATGTCTTCTTTCCAATCTGCTTATCTACCTCTGCTTCTTCTTCTTTAGTGGACTTTTGTTGATGTGCTTTGCCTAAATGGGTGCATTTCAGTTCTACTTTTATAATCTCGTTGTCTCTCTTCTTAGCTATTGTCCTCATTGAATGTTTTACAGCAAATTTGAAGCCAGCCAGAAAAGCATAGAACCTACAAAAGTGTTCGGCAGTTGCTCTACTCTCAAACTTCTATAGCGGCTGAGGTGTGTATGCACTGTCAATGGGCCCATTATTTCCTTCTGATGCAGCAATCTGTTCTGCGATGATGAATTCATCAATCTCCTCTTCTGTCAGGAATTGGTTGTCATTGGAATTGTGTTCATCTTCTGTTGCAGTTGACGCAGCCTTTGTGGTTCTTGATATTGGTGCATTGATGCTGCTGAAGCCATTTTCTGATGCTGTGAGTTCCTGTTCATGTAAATATGTTATTAGTAGTGTGTAGTTTTTCAGATCATTGGAGTTTTGCATTTGCAAATATTCACTACGCACTGAAATAGGTGTAGAAAAGAATAATTATTTTTTATGTTTACCTCATCAATGTGCATGTTGTTGAATATGTCAATTTGCCAATAATGATTTTCATTTTCAGGTATGTCCTGGAGAAAGCTTGGTATTTCTTCATCATAGTGACCACCAAAATCCTGTGTTGTACATAGATAAGTCAATTCTTCTTTGTTTGATGGCTGTAGTGCATTACTTGTATTCAAGCAATTTTGCTAATGCATGTGTGGCAAATTGTTGTGTTTGTGGACATGTACCTGGTATGCCATCCTTGAGTCTAATATTGATGAATCTGGTTGGGGTGCTAAGGTTTCTTCAAGAGCATTCATATCATTTGTAATTAGCATGTCTGTTAACGATCCTTGTGTCACTTCATGTACCTGTAATAATTATTTTAGAAATTGCACTTGTTCTAAGCTGAGATTACACAATCTAGCACTAGTAATTTTGCACATGTTTGTTTTGTAATTATGTACCTGCATGGTACCCCTTTCTGTGTGATCAATGTCTTCTTGTGAGCTCATAATTTGCTCAAGCATAAGCTCAGTCAAGCCACCCTACATGAAAATAAATTTCTATTCTTTTAAGAACATGTATCTGTTCAGATTCTATCAATCTCAGCAATGATTTGCTCACCTTTTTGATTGTGTATGGGTTGAAAAGGTGACTTGAACTAGTTGTGCCTCCAAGTATCTGGAAAGGATCTGAGTGTGCTGTCATCATAGCTTCAGTGTTAATTGAGTTGGATAATGTTGCATAGTCATTGAATTTGCTTGTTGTCATGTACAGCCTGTTTTGCTTCATTCAAAAACTAGATGTGATTAATTGTTATTTCTGCATTTGTAGCAGATCATGGAGAAAAGTACATAATTTTGCAAATTCATATTAGGAGATGCATTCTGTGTACCATGTATCCAATTGAACAAATGGATGGCCATTGCCTTATGTGAAGAGAACTAGTACCTGGTTCATCTAAGCCATCTTCTCTAGTGCTTGTTGCCACTTGTTGATCCCTTCAACTGTACTGAGATCATAGTTTTGTTCTGAGGTGTCCTCCATATTTTGAAATATGTTTTTTATCAAGAGCTGAGCTGAGCTGAGCAAGCAGAGATACTGACATATGTGTAATTCGATCTGTTGCAGGGACAGTTTTGCAGAGCACTGATTGCAAGGATCTAAGAACTGGAAGTAGCAGAGTACACTAAAACATGTGTCCAGTCTAGGGATTATCAAAGATTGTTCAAAAAGGTAATGTAACCACCATTCTACTCTTTTTATCTACTGAATTGCAATCTAAAAAAGGAAAAATTGTTTGCACAGATTGATTTCAGACCATGACTTGTTTGATGATGCCATATTACAGGGATCTAACTCAGCAGATGGATGGATGTCTGTTGTACTGACCTTGATTGATGTTGAGGTGAGTCTTGCCTCCTTGGATCTTGAGATTTCCCACGTTCCCTCATGCTTTGATCTGGTTTCTCCCCTTTTTGCCCTGCTGTGCGTGAGGAGAGTAGAGCTCCTCCTCACGAACAGATCGGTCGATCTGTTTCTGTGTGCGTTTGCTTCTCCACCAAGTTGGTGGGTGTTTTAATGGACTAAGTTGTTTTCTATCGGGCTGATGGGTTTGGGCTTTTTTTTGGCAGGTTTATGGGCTACAACAGCAAACAACTACAACCAGAACAGATCTGCCCTGTTTTTTTTTGGCCTTTTTGACACAAATTTGTACTCAGATTACAACAAGTACAATTGGATACATGGTACACAGAATCGTGTGTTTTTTTGTGTGAAACACTCGAATTTTTGCCGGGTCTTTTCTGTGTGTTTTCCGTGCAGGAAACACGTGCGTGTTTTCTCCCCCCTGAAACACGCGAGTTTCAGGTAGACAAGTGTTTAGGCTTTCCAACCAGACAAGAGTCAACAAATAGAAAAAAAAACAAGAGTTCTTGTCAAAGGACCACATGAAAACACTTAAGAACATAACTAATTTATAAACATCCATCCATATTTGTGAAGATCTCCATGACCATCATCTTCAACATGTATTTAAAGTATGCTCACACTCTACAATGTTGTACATCTAGATTCTAAAATGGGCTGGAGACTTGTTTAATATTTCAACAAGAGCTAAAACATTTCAACACATCAAAATAATTTCAACGAAACAAAAGAGAAATCAAAGAACTTAGGTGGGGCTAAGAGACACAAAGCTCTCGAGCAATTCCTTGAGGGACAATAGGAGACTGGAGCCGTTCGATGCGTGCGGGGTGGTGGGGCTGAGCAGGGGGCATGCGCAAAGGGTCGGGGGAGTGAGTGACGATCACGTATGATCGAACGGCCGATGGAGACTTCTGTCAGGGAGGGCGTGCGTCTGCCAGGTGAACGATTGCATTTGTCGTTTTTTAGTTGTAGAGACGAGAAGAGATAAGGGTAACTACGCGTGTTCAAAAGACATTCAAAAGCACCCAACATGTAAACACAAAAAGGAAGTTTAGTGTGTTGATGATTGCAGTGTGCTAACCCTTTTTAGGGGCCATCCAGCATTAGTGCTAGTGTTGTATATTATTTCCATAAACTTGGTTAAAGTTAACAAGATTTAAATTTAGAAAAATTAAAATTAAAACGAACTATAATTTAAAATGGGGAGTAATATATACCCCTCACGTTTCCATTCCTATGACTAGATTTTAGCAATTTATGTATGTTAGTATTACTATTTGGAGGTTCCAACGTGCCTCCACATTCTGAACAGATGAACCAGAAAAAAGGATAAATTTTACAAATTTCTCAATAAAATAAAAAAGATAGGGTCATTAATTTAATACACACTAGTAACCATTGATAATAATAGACATTGAAAATTACATCTATGACATTATGTAAGATAATATAAAGTAACCCAAAATTTGCACATAAATTACCCTTACGCGCCATCATATCTGACATCATGAAACATAATTTAAAATACCCTTGAATTGACATCTAAATTACTCAAACGGTCATTATAACATTAACAGAAGTCCATATTACCCAATTCTCCCATCATTAAAGTTAAAGTAAAATACTCTCTCAAATTTACATCAAATTACCAGCATATCCTATTATGGAAAAATTAAAGAACAATAAACATTATGTGTACATAACTTTCTGCATATGGATACATGAGTAGTACAGGTATATTTCTATAAACATATATGCTGTGCTATCATCTAGAACAAGGATACATATGCGTGGATAAATGAGTAGTGATGTATATTTCTATATTTTAGCAATCATGAAAAATATTGCTTTAGCGACCTATATATGAACATTTATTTTAAAACTATATAAATGTTGATGATAACAATTTGTGGACGTCACGTTAGATAAATCAGAGTTAAATGTAAGAACAGTCCTTGAAATTGTATGTGTATGCCACTTAGGTCAATAAACATTCAAATTGCATTTCTAAGTCAAACCCCTTGAGGAGACCAAAAATAAGCACTTAACCCCCATGAGTTTCTTCCTATTTTGTTTTCCATCCCTCCATCCACTCGTCCTCGAGGACGTGCTCCTACACGTGCATTGCCTATAGGACCTCTAGATGGCAGGGGCCGGACCTAACAATTTTTGTTTTCAAACCCGTCGCCTATGGTTTTGAGGCTCAAACCATCCATGCCTAGTTTTGATGACCAAACTAGCACACCCTCATTCACTGATATCAATGTGTGTCCAACCTCTGCTAAGGTCCGACGCCTTCACCTTCATTCTTTACTTGACCAACACCATATTTAACATCTCTGATGTAGATGCACGCTCGGCCTCACCCAAGTGTCGCGACGCCATCCTCCTCCTCCTTGACTTGGTCGATACAATCTTCATCATCCTCTTCACACTCCGTGTACTCTTGCCCTTCACGTAAGCGACGTGGATCGCCGATGGCTCCGCTCTGCCTTACTCGATCCATTGGTCCCAATTCCTCTCGCTCGCCCTTCACCTCCCTTGGTTCATCGGTGCAAACCTTGCTTAACCTTACCCTTTATTTGCTGCCGACCACCCACCATGTCTCACCCATCAACTACACTTCACAAGCAAGAGGCACAACACAAGATAAGTTCTCCCACATAACACAACACTACACCACCGAGTAGCCAGTAGCATAATTAAGCATATATGAGTTAAGAGCATGCCGGGAAAGCATCAATTCATCTTGACAATCGTTCATAATTCTTTAGTCAAGTGCACATATCAACCATACTTCTCACACTGGTCTTCCGGTTCTACGTAAGACACTACATACTGTGATATCAAAAAGAACAAGAGCACACTCAGTGTCGTGTATATATTGCTCAAATTTGCTTAGATAATTCAAGGAACCTTAGAGCCAAAAAGACAACAAAAAACTATGCAATCTCCAGCTTCTTCTACAACATAAGGAAAGGCAGCAAGAGAAACCCCCTTTGGTGCTGAAGGCTTCAATTCGCGCTTTCTACTTGGCTTCAGAACAGAAGACCAACTCCAGACGGGTGCCCGCAGTGACGGAGGTGCAGACGTTATTCAGGCTAACATTCTATTCCCCGATGCTTCCCAATCCCATCATACAGTTCTCATCCAACCCAAACAAAAGCTACCTTCAACAAGCGAAAATGGTTGTATGAGTTTGCGCGATGTTGCCTCTCTCTTTCATGCCTTCTCTTCTGCAGATTCAGCCTCTTTATATGCCCCAATGAATGATGAGAAGAACACAAAGGGCTGGTAATTAATCGTTGTGTAGAAAAACAGGAGTATCCATTGTAGTCAGTACTAAAGATGAGTCGTTATCATTAGTCTCTTAAGAAAGAGACAGAACCTTCTTTATACTGCTGTAAATTTATACTAAAGATGAGTCGTTATCATTAGTCTTTTAAGAAAGGTAAGAAAATGCTATTCTATATTTTTTTTTGAAGTTTTAATGGTTGGTTAGTGAGTAATTAGAGTTTTCTTTTTCTCTCTCTTCTATGGTACTTGAGCTATTTATGAGCAAATTAGACCCAACTTTTAAATGTACTAGGGTAAATTAGGGAGGGGAACAAGATCATACCCTTATTTGGTCCATGTTTCTTGATTTTAGTGAACAATTAGTTAGTTTTATGGATGTTTCATGTGCATGTGATCTAGATCTAGGGTTTGGTTTTTTTTATTAATTTCGTTTTTGTAAATTTACGTTTGATGAAATTGGACTAAGGTTTGTATGAAAGATATTGGGTAAAATATAATTATTGCTAATTGTTGTCTTTGAAATTGTTTATTGTAATCAATAAATATGTATTTTAATTATTTATGGATAAATGGGCCATTAATTAATTTTCCTCTACCATGGTGTGTTTGTATGCTTCATGTAATTATATTAGATTTATATTCATATATATCTGAAGTATATACAATTATTCTCAAATAATTATTACTTTGATTTATTTTTATATATATCTGAATAAGTAGTTCTTTAATGTTTGTTTTGTTGTTGTTGTTGTAAAAGATGGAGTACAGGAACTCTTGGATGTATGGTTCGTTAAGGTTTAAGGCAGGTTTCCGTGAAGAGGTGGATAAATTTATTGGAGCCGTAACGAAGCATGCAACGACATTGAAAGAGAATAAGGATATAATTATTTGCCCCTGTAAAGATTGCAAGAACCGTATGGCATGGACAGATGCGACTATCATCAGATCACATTTGATTATGCGAGGATTTGTTGAGGACTACACAGTGTAGATTCATCATGGTGAAACGGTTATTATTAACGACGAGGATGATGAGGAATACGACGATGAAACCATAGAATCCCTGTCCCAATATTCAGTAGAGCTTGATGCACGGATGGATTTCGAGTTTGGTAATGAACAAGGTGATGATGCTGGTGGTTGGGATGGTAACGACGAAGGTGGTGCCAATAATGATGGTGGAGCACGTGTCGGAGATGAAGATGATTTAGAGGACATGATTCGAACCCTTGTACCAGAGATTTTACTAAATAGTCCGAAAGGTCTAGAAAATTTAGAAAGAGTGACAAAAGCATCGAAGGAGACTGCGTATGGTGTTGAAAAGGGCTATCCGACACATTGGACATTGCTATGTTTCGTGCTTGAGCTGCTCATCCTGAAGGCTAAGTACGGCTGGTTAGACTATAGTTTCAATGATCTATTGCATCTCCTGTCATGGGTGCTGCCACAATCAAACTCAGTTCCCGCCAACACATACCAAACGAAGAAGGTCATAAGTCCATTGACAATGGGGGTTGAAAAAATACATGTATGCCCCAACCACTGTATACTTTTTCGTGGCGAAACATTCAAGTCACTGGATAAATGTCCCCGGTGTGGGGCCAGCCGGTACAAGAACAATGACATTTACGGTGGGGACGAACCCTCCACGGGGAAAAAGAGGAATAAGAAGGGTATAAAAAAGGTGGTACAAGAATCTCAGCCTCCAGAGGACACTCTATTAGGCAACGATGCAAAGCAGAGAAGAATTCCTGCCCTGGTAATGTGGTACCTGCCAGTGACCGACCGCTTGAGACGTAGGTTCCTAAACCCTAAAGAAGCTACACTCACGACATGGTGGGATGATGAGCGCAAGATGGATGATGATAAGATTGCACACTCAGCTGATTGAAGTCAGTGGCAAAGGTTTGTGAGAAGCACAAAGAATTCAGCGATGACCTAAGAAATGTACGATTTGGCTTAAGCACCAATAGAATGAATCCCTTCAATGAAAGGATGAGCAAGATCTCTCTCTGTTTGGTCTGCTGGCCTGCTGCTTCGGCTGTTGGCAAGGCGTGAATGCCCAGCGCCGCGGGCCTACCTGGCCAAGTTGCACAGTGTTTCCTTCCCCTCTCCCTTCCTCCCTGTTTGGCTGACGCGCAGGGCCCACTGAACAGTTCATCCTTTTCCTCCATCCCGTGCTCGTTCCTGGTTGGGACTCTGCTCCGACTCAAACACGCTGCCGAGCACCAAATCCCGCTGACGATCCCGAATCCGCTACGATTCGGCGTACGTGCCACGCCAGCATGCTCTATAAAAGCTTCCGCCTCCCTCCGTGTCCGTCTTTCCGAACCCTAGGAAGCCCGCAGCCTCTGTTTCGAGCTAGCGCCGCCGCAACCCAAATCCGCCGCCGAGCTCGTTTCTCGTTTCGTCGCTTCGCCGTCGCGCCGAGCAGTCTTCCGAGCTTCGCGTTGGGTTAGAGAAATCGTCGAACTCCCTGCCTCTCTTTTTTTTTTTCTTTCTCACGGCTGCTCGCTAATCGCCGCCGTCGATTGCAGGAACTTGTTGTCCGCCCCGTCGAGCCGTTCGTCATCTACGTCTCATCCTCGTCCGCGAAAAGTGTCTTGGTAACTTCGCCGTAGTCTCCTATTTCACCCCGTGTATCTCCCGTGTCGAATCGTGGTCTCTATGGCCATTTTCGTGCTCGCCGGTGAGAAACTCGCCGCCGGCAATGGAGCCACCGTGCCGGCCTCACTATTCCGGCCATGAGAATCCCGCTCCACACCCCACAGCCATCCGTTTTCAAATCGACGCTCCAGATTAGAACATACCCTTTCACCGGCAGGTTTTCTAAAGAGACCCTCGGCTTTCAGATAATCCAACCTGCAGTCCCTGCGCAGTAGGCTTCCTCCGCCGTCGACGCAGCGGCGGCGCTGCTCACCGACGCGGGCTGCACGCTCATCGTCCCGCCGCACCAGCCCCCGTCCCTCTCCTCGCCGCACTCGTTCGCGGCCCGCCTCTCCCGCAAGCTCTCCGCCGGCGGGGACGCCTCCTCCTCCCCCTTGCCCCCCGCGCGGCGCCTCCTCGAGGGCCTCGCCGCCTTCGCGGCCTCCTCCCCCGCGCGGCTCCGCCAGCTGCTCCTCCCGACAGCGCCGCACGCGCCGAGCCTCGCTCGCGCGCTCCTTTCCGTCCCCGCGCTCCAGCCGGGCCTACTCGCGCTGCTCCTCGAGAAGCTGCCCGAGCACTTCGACGATGGCGGCGGCGGCGCGCTCGACGGATTGCCGCTGCAGGACGACGTGGGGAGGCTCATCGTGTCGCAGTTCCGCTGGCTCGATTTCCTCGTCGACGCCGAGGCCTTCGTCGACATGCTCGTGGAGGTGCTCTCCGTGGCCCCGCCCCGCCTGAAGAAGGAGATCATCGGCTCCCTTCCGGAGATCGTCGGCGACCAGAGCCACGCTGCCGTGGTCGCCGCGCTCGAGAAGCTCCTGCAGGAGGACTCCGAGATCGTTGTCGCCGTGCTTGATGTGCTGTCGGATCTTAACCTCAACGAGGAGTTGCAGGAACAGGTGATGTAGACAAATTTTCTCCTCTGTTTTGTGTGTCTTTCAGTGAGCTTTGTTTTGTATGTCTGTATGATGAGGAGCAGGTGATGTGGACACATTTTCTTCTCTGTTTTGTGTCTGTCAGTGAACTTTGTTTTGGATGTCTGCATGATGAGGAGCAGGTTATGTATACACATTTTCTTCTCTGTTTTGTGTGTGTCTGTCAGTGAACTTTGTTTTGTATGTCTGTATGATGTTATGATCTGATGACGTGGCTCTCCTGCAGGCAGTGACTGTTGCGATATCATGCATCCGGACAATTGCTCCAGACCAGATGCCTCATTTGCTCAGGTTCTTGCTTTTGTCGGCTACGCCAGTCAATGCTGGGAGGATTATATTGCAGATACGTGAGCAGCTCAAGTTTGTTGGTGTTGTGGATCCACGGGCTGCACGAAGTAAGAAGCTTAAAGGGAAGGCATCGACTAAAGGCACTGATGGGGCAATACTTGATACACTGAGATCAGGCCTACGGTTTAAGAATGTAAACTGTTTGGTTTAAGAATGTAAACTGTTTGGATCTTCAGTTTATTTTGCAGCAAAGTACTGTAGATTGGGGAAGCTCTCCCCTGGAACTTTTCAAAATCCTTTTTGTAGCTATGTTCAAGCTTCTTCTTGGCTGTGCCTTGTTGTGAATGCAGATGCTTTGTGAGGCCTTCTTGAAGGAGCTGAAGTCAGTTGACCACCCGAGAGATCACAAAGTGATTGATGTTTGGCTCATCATGCTTATCTATGCCAATGGTGGTGCCCTACGGAAGAGTGCAGAGAAAATATTGAAGTCCAAGATCTTACAGGAGTGCATAAGAGAAACGCTGTTTGATCAATGCATTCATGGAAACACTGAACTGGTGAAGGTTAGTCTTCATTATACTGCAATGATTGTATACATGCAGCAGAAATGTAAATATCCATGCTAATTTGGAGTCTAAATGCGACATGATTTAACTTGAATCAGGAACATTTCATGTCATACCTCTCAGTTAGCGATTACTTGTTGGCTTGCAAGGAAGAGAAAGCTAGAGAGTTTGCGTCTTATTTGTTCATAGCACTATTTGAAGAGTTCATTGATACATATTCCAGGCAAGAGGTACTGCTTGGCTTCCGACACTTCTGGTTGTCATGATACACAGGCTAAAAAGTTGAGGATGTCTTATATATGCTGATGGCACGATATAATCTTTGTGATCTATGAAACATTCCATTTTGTAACACTTTCAGACACTTTGGTGGTTTAAGTGTGAATACATAATAAATGGATATGTACTGTGAATTAGTACTGAATGACCATGTATCTTCGATTACAAATTATCTGTTCTGTTTTGTGCATTTTATCTGTTCATCATTTCCTAATAGTTTGTCCCTTTTTTTGGCAGCTTGTGGGTTCATTGGTCGCTCATATAGGTTCTGGGGTTAGCTATGAAGTTTCATCTGCTCTGGATATCATGATTTCTCTAACATCCAACAATTCGGAGGAACTGGTTCCTATATCTTCACATATAACTGGTAAGGTACTTTCCTATGATGGTAGTTGGTCTTTAGTCCACCCTTTGTATTCTTCTTCTGATATATAATGCAATGATATGCAGAGCTCCTGCATATTCGAGAAAAAAATACTTTCCTTTGTTTTAGTGCTTTTCATTTGATGAACAGAGTTATTGACCTTTTCAATACAGGAATATTGGATTACTTGGAGAGTTTTCATGAAGATAATCTTTGGAAGGTTTGTGATACATTGTTCATTTCTCTCCTAATCTGTGTCTCCATAAATAATACCTGATCAAGAGCTATATAGGTTTACGATATCTTCTGTCGTTTGGCACTGGCTGCTGGCTTCAATACTGGTTCAGGTGGCTCTAAAGTAGCTAATGAGCTTCTAATGGTGGTAAGAAAGCAGGTATAACCACATTTCTTACATGGGTAGCACATTCTTCTCGGAAAGACATCTTTCACTTGAAATTACAATCCGTTATTGTTTTCTGTGCCTGCTTCTTACCTTGTAGGTTGGTAATCCAGACATGAAGTATAGACGGATGGGAATAATTGGGGTTTTAAGGATAGTTTCTACTATCGCTTCCACTGATGACAATGCTGCTGTGAACTGTTCATCATCTCAGGTTTGTTTT
This sequence comes from Miscanthus floridulus, assembly GCF_019320115.1. Lineage (NCBI taxonomy): Eukaryota > Viridiplantae > Streptophyta > Magnoliopsida > Poales > Poaceae > Miscanthus > Miscanthus floridulus. The sequence goes on along the minus strand of NC_089583.1, from coordinate 10,232,916 downwards.
ATGCACAATGTAAATTTAGGATAAGTGGCAATATTTTGTTGAAACAACACGCCAAGTGCATATGTTATGTCTGACCTTATGGGCATTCCTTCATATGCCCAAGTGAAAGCCAGCACTCATCTGAGCACAACTATCATAACAAATTTATTGCTGAAATTATTTAAACACCCTGAGTACCTCAGATATAAACCATCTATCATGACAAATCTTGATAGATAATAACAAATTTGTATGAATAATTAAACTACTCATTGTTAGTTGGTGATTCTGTTTGTTGCAAAGCATCATGAACGACTGATAAAATAGTATACCATATATCTTATACACATGCTGAAATGAAGGATAACATGTTAGGAATGCATATACTGTACAGCAAAATTGGTAAAGTTTCTTTTCTGGGACACAACTGCACTTATTGCACAAACTGCACTTACTGCATCAACCCTTTTTTTTGCATTCATGAAATCCTAATGCTAATTTTATTTGGCTGGTTTGGTAGCAACCAAATTGTGAGGAGGCCCTGGAATTGCTGAAGATGTCTGTTAACGCATGCAAATTTGTGACATTACCCTTGATTTTTCTATATGATGAATTAGCTGCTTTGCTGGATAGCAAAGTTATTCACTCTTCAATTCATGAGTGGTAGGTACAAAATGATGGTATATGTTCAATATTTCGTCGTATGTATTTTCTGCTGGTTGTGCTCATGCAAGATGGTTCATTTGACTAATTGGTCTATTCAGGGTAGGAGAGCATGCTGCAGAATTATTTGAGACACCTTTTCTTGCTGATCTAGAAAATGGCGAACTACCGGAGAAATGTGTATGTGATGACATAGAAGGTTAGCTAAATGATGTCATAGTTATTATGGACTCCATTTCTTTTGAACATTAGGATGTCAATACTTACAATAAACAAGTGCAAATGTAATTGTTGACGCCTTGGTTACAGGAGAATTATGGATGAAGTTGGATGGAAATATCTCTCCAGTATGTGTAAATATTATGCCTCTAGCCTCCACTGCGCCCCAAAAGTAAAATACCATTAGTTATTAATGGTGTCATTATTTGGTACTCCCACCATTCCAAATTATAAGTCGTTTTGGCTTTTCTGGATGCATAACTTTATCTGTGCACCTAGATATATACTATGTCAAAACAGTGTATCTAAAAAAGCCAGATCGAATTATAATTTGGAATGGAAGGAGTAGGTAATTTGTTTCAAAGAACCCGCACTAGCCAAATTTACTGATATTTTTCACTTTTTGCAGATCTCAATCCTGCTTGCAGATCCTTATGTCCCAATTTTCACTTTCAACAACAGTAAGTGCAATAACTACGTAGTTTTACATGTCTTAATTGCTGAGCTTACATTCTTCTTGCTTTATATCAAAGATTGAGCGTTTAGTAAATGAAGGTTCACTTGGTGGAATAAATGCACTACTTGGCTGTCCTTTGCACCTTCCCTCTACCAAGGTTATATACATTTCTCTGTTCAATTATATCGCTCTCTACTTTCTTGGTGTAGTTCTAAATTGCTTGGGTGAGGAATACTTCTAACTCACTTGCTGTTGTACTCAAATAGTTTAGTGGCGAATCACAAATTATTTACTTCGTCTGGTCATAGAAACATGTCGTTTCAGACAAGATTTAGTCAAACCTTAAAAACTACGTAGTTTGAAAAATGCAAGTTACATGTATAGAACTGTATTGAAAAACACTTGCAAAATCTCATAAATTTGAAGGACTTTAAAAATATATTGTTAAAGGAATTAGTGGTCAAATATATGCATTGAAACTGTGCAAACCCAAATGTGAAGTATTTTTGACTGAAGAGAGTAATTCTTAAGGTAGTTTGCAAAATATTTCAAAACGGAAGTGCCAAATATATGCGTAATATCAGATGCCAAGCATTTAAGAATGGCAGGAGTAGCTATTTTTTCTGTGTGTTTACCTATAGGTTGTTTGCAGATCTCTTCACTCTTGTACAAAAGTACAAGGACTTCACTGCTTCCACTATATAAATGTCACTTCTGCAGTGTATAAATTGTCAAAATTTTGAGAGATGTTATTTAATGATCAAGCAAAATAATAACTTCTAATTTGTACCACTGACAGCACTTGGATGGAGCTAAATGGGGAAACTTGTCAGGATTGCAGAAAAAAACAGTGTGCTATTCCCTGTACTATGCAATAAACTGGATCAGGGAGTTGGTGAGTGGTTTTGTATGCTATAGTTTTCAAACTGTGATTTTCATCTCTATTGTCTAAACTAGAGCATCAATGCAGCTCAATGCTTTCAGCACACAAGTTGAAAGTAGGGTTGATAATGTTTCACAGAAAGCAAGGGATGAGACAACAGTAAAACTTATGAAGCGTGTAAGAAATCTGATGTGAGTGTACACCTATCGTTATTGTGCTTTTGTACTGATAATGATCACATTCATAGTTAGGCCCACTTCAGTAGACATCTATAAATGGAATAGAACCATTTAGATCCTTGTGTTCATTGGATATTGTTTGCTCTGCCATCATCATTCCTGGGCCCTGGGCACTGAAAATTTTGTGGTGTTCTTATTTCTGACTCCAAGTGTGTGGCCAGTGAATTTCCATCAATATTGTCCAATTGATTAATGAAGGGCGGGCCTGGTGCAAGCGGTAGAGTCTTACCGCCTATGACCGGAAGGTCCCGGGTTTGAGTCGCGGTCTCCTCGCATTGCACAGGCAAGGGTAAGGCTTGCCACTAACACCCTTCCCCAGACTCCGTACAGAGCGGGAGCTCTCTGCACTGGGTACGCCCTTTTATTGTCCATTTGATTAATCTAAATCTGAGAAGTTAGTAGATTCCAAACTTTTTATGTATTCATGTATGGCATATGCCTATATGAGTAATGACAAATTTGTGCAATTCAGATTACTTGAAGGCTTGCTGAATGCATTTCTCAAAAATTATCCATTATCTCTGCCTGAGCTGCGATATCTTGGGGATTGTTCTGGATCAACAAGCACCAGCAAATTCAACATTCCAAAGAACATGGGAGAACAGAGCATAAATGGTGCTTCCAGCAAAAGACGGACGGGTTACAAGGGCAAAGCCTCAGAAAAAATGAATCCTGATGATAAACTCAAGCAACCTACAATATTGGATGCTTTCAAAAGAGCAGGAGTAACAGTCAGTCAAGCGACAAACAAAGCTTCTTCACAACCATCGTCAAGTGGAATGATGTCAAAGGATATTGAACAAGATGTTAATGATCTTGGTGAACTTGGGCTTATAGATTTAATGGCAACACCAATTAAACTGGATATGCAAAGATTCAAATTCAGAACTCTCCATACAACATGCTTGTCTTTGTTGAACTACTCAGAGGTATGGGTTTCTTCAGTTTAAATTGACTAGTGGATCAGAAAACCTTTTCTTCCTATCTTAATTGTCATCTTATGTTCATTAAAACAATTGGTATGCTTTTTTTGCAGTGTCGAGATTCATCTTCTTATCTTGAAACTGAGGTACTTTATTCCTACTAGATAATTACTGCTAAAATGTGGTTAAATTATTAACGTCTGGCTTTTTTTTTCACGCAGCTACCAACATATTTATATCTTCTCCGTGATCTGCATAACAAATTAGATAATCTAACTCCTTCAACCAAGCCTTTTCTTAGTACTTCTCAAGCAAAATATACTCGTACTCATTGCCATAAGAGCACACAAGAATTTCTTGACAAAATCCAGCCACTATTCTTAGTTTTAAGGAAGCATCTGGATGGAGCAGTTTCAATGATCAAAGATGGTAAACTTCTATTTCATAATTTATGCTTCTTGTTACTTTTACATTGTTGAGTTACTAGATAATTAATGGGCTGAGTCGGTTTCTTTATGGTCAGGGCTGCATGTGCTGGTAGCATTAACCCCCCCCCCCCCCCCCCCCCCCCCCCTCCCCTCCCCCCTCCTCCTTTATGTACATTTTGTTCTTAATGCATGGACACACAGCTCTCCTGCATTGTTCGAGGGGGGAAATCAGTGTTTGAATTTTGTATAATCCTTCATTAGCTCTCCTTGCTTTCGGTTGATAACACGATACGCTACTATTCTTCAGTATCAGAGAGCTGCACAGATAACTGGAGTTCACATTCATCTTCTGCTGGCAACCCAGACATACCATATGTGGTGGTCTCCAAATCATCAATTGTGACTGCTGTATGCAAGGATATTCTTGGCTGCTACAGGAAGGTTGTTCTATGGATGTATTCTTTCATCTGAAAATAGACAAGAGATCTAGAAACTGAAGCTGCTTGCTAACAAGTCTGGTGCCTTTTGCAGTTACTTGCCATTCCTGATCTGTTGAATCAACCAAACATGTCAATTCTGAAGCAACTTTTGCAGACTTTGCAGCCAACTGAAAATTTTGATGATGTTCTTTCTGAGTTCCAACCATCTCTTACTCTTTGCAATGTTGACTACCTATATTGTGGAGCATGTAAAATGTTGGAGGATATTGTGGATCCAGGTAACTAGCTGTTGGTGCCCACAGTGCTTGGACATTATGTAATCTTTTTGCCTAATTTTAGTGTTCTAATCTTTTTGCAGTGTCCTCGTTCTCATACCTTTTGTCTTCTGATGTGTTAATTACTATACAATCAATGGTAAATTCTGTTGTTGTATTGTTGGAAAAATCTGGGGAACCAAATGGGAAAAATATACACATGGGATGCTCCAAAGCAATCATTCCCTTTCTGCGAAAGCATCTTGGATACTCAGCTCATAAGCTGCTAAGCGCTGATTTCCCTAGCGAAGATGCTGAAAAAGGATGGCAGAGTAAAGTAAGCTTAAGTTCCATCGAACTACCTTTTTAATGTGCTAGCTGATAGGTGATAAGCTTGTAGCTCCTAATATGTTCCCTGCTTTTTGTCTGTCAGGGTGATCTTATACAGAAGATATTGCAAATATACCTCAGGAATAGTGACTCTACTTCAGATCTACTTGCTGAGATATTGCCTAAGGTGGGCCATCTCTACTTCTTGAGTGGTGCTCTGAGAGACACCTCACTTAGCGTATAGTTGTAGATATGAACTACATGATCCTTTTCTTTTTGCCTGAGAATACTCCTTATAGCTTCTTATTCCATGTTTTAAGGAACCTTCGCTCAAAACAAAAGATACCCAAGATGTATCGTATGGTTTTCCAACTTTCCAACATTGTGTTCCTCCACTATTCCCTCTTGGTACCGTGTGCTTGTAAGTATGGCATTTGATGCATTTATGAACTATCCCATGCTTGTCTTGTCTTCTAACATTTCGGTCACTAATGCAGCATGAGGAGAACACTGGGAGTTTAAACAAGACGGTGAGCAATTTAAATCAGCATATATGCGCTAGAATTGCTCCTTTTTCCCCTATTGCTGTGCCCTTTAATCTAAAGCTGTAGCGATGCCTGATGTTTGAGTAATTTCCATCCTACTCTAGATCAAACAAGCACTGAAGGCTAGAGCATCGCCTGAAAGAGGATCAGTTGATTCTATTCTGCAAGAAATTCAGAAATCAGTGGAGGCATTTGTCTCTCTAATAGGAATGTGCAAGGCTCACGAAAAGGTTAGTTGCACCATAGCGACTCAAGCTCAAATTCCTCAAACAGTACCTTGTGCGGTTGTTCAAGTATTGGGCTGCTGGATGAAAGAGACACTACTTACACGATTCTTAAATTACAGGTTTCTATGCATGCAATGGCAGTTAAACATGGGGGAAAGTTTATCGACACATTTCTAAAAGGTGAGGAATTGTGGTTCTATAAGTTCACTATGTATACATGCCTTTAACCTTTCAACATCTTGTTGGTAACACCAATTTTGGTGTATCTTGGTCTTGACCTTTGACAAAATAAAATGTTCAATTTACTATTTGCCTTTTGCAGCCTTCAGCTTTCTAGAGACACATTTCGAGCAACATAATGGCACCATAGTCAAAATGGTAAGGGCTGTAGGTTACACTTATGTTCCTTTTGGTATCACTGATGAATTACAATGGCTGATCAGTGTTGCTGATGAATTGTGCTGATACAGCTAAGACTACTTCAGAAAGCGACAAGAATAATCCAATCCATATGTTCAGATGCTAAGGTACAACTGATGATTCTGTGTACGTACGACGTTCATACCATAAGCCTTGTGCTCCGTGCTTATGGCAGTACATCGACAATCTTGTGCAGGGTAACAAGCGGACAATGATCACAAGCAAAGTACCTCCTGCAAAGAGATCCATGGAGCGGTTCTTGTTCCAGGTTAAGGCGCTGCTACACAACTGCTCCACCGAGAAGGAATTCCAGATGGGTAAATTTTGCAACCACATTCACAGTTTCTCCAGCACCATGCCTAGTCATGCACAAACTGCAAGTTGGGAGACCTGTGGTTTTGTGAATTGTGATAGGCAATTTGAAGCTGTGCCTACCTCCTGCTCTAATGCCCTCCACTTTGTGAATTCTGAACTGTGACAGGCAATTTGAAGCACAAGGACTTGCAAGGCCATGTGGTGAGCTCTCAAGCGTATGGGAGCGTGGATGAGGAAGATGAGGAGCAGATGGAGACCGACTCTGAGGCTCCGGCTGATGAGGAGAACGATAACAACAATGCCATGGACGATGATGCAGTGGAAGGGAGTAACGAGACGCCGATGGAGGAGGAAGAGGAATAGTGGCACAGGTACCAGTCTGTACATCTCTCTGTCGTGCCACCAGCCCGCTCCGCGCCATCCACCGCCGTGCCCCAATCCACCTTGCCCATCGTGGCCACAGCGTGCACTACGCCACCACCACCACGAAGCCAAAAAGGAGGTCGCCGCTGCTCCGGACATCGTCTCCCGTGGCCAGTCAAAGACACCACGGCAGGATGGGGAGGCCTGTGCCTGCGCCTAGGTGTACGCTGGGTTGTTGCTCTCGATGTCCCCTTGACCCGAGCTTGAGGGCTATCGCAGTTCCCCACCATGTAGGTCGTGGCCGCCGCCGACACCATGTTTTAAGTGTTTCAGACGTTTTAGACTTATGTTTCAAGTGTTTCATCTGGATGTTGCAAAAGTAGATCTGAGATGTTGCATATGTTACAATGACAATATACGTATGTTGCAAACCTATGTTTCAACTGTTTTAGTTGTTTCAGACGTATGTTTCAAGTGTTTTATCTGGATGTTGCATACGTTGCTATGGCTATACACGTATGTTTCAAGCATATGTTTTAAGTGTTTAAGATGTTTTTAGACTTATGTTGCAAGTGTTTCACCTGGATGTTGCTAAACTAGATCCGAATATTGCATATGTTGCTATGGCTATACACGTATGTTTCAAGTGTTTCATATGTTTCAGACGTATGTTGCAAGTGTTTTATCTGGATGTTTTAAAAGTAGATATGGTGGTGCACATATTGCAATGACGTCGGTGGCTAGCGGACAGTGGCCTGCTGCTGTTGTTGCCGCTGGGGTGCCGTCGTGGGTTACCGTGCGGGCGCCTGAGGCTGGTAGATGCCTCTGCGACGGGCATCCGTAGGCGGGCAGGTGATTGGGATCCACGTGGGTTTCTTGCGTGCGAGCGTGAGATGGGCATGGTGTGCGGGTACTGCATCCGGACATGGGCGCTGGCGTCGAATGGGATGTGGAACTAGGGCGTGAGATGGGATGTGGGTGCGGCGCGGAAGCTGTGTGCGGACACAGTGGCCGCACGTCCGGACTTCTGTTCGTCCACTAGTTTTCTAGTTCTAAGGGTGTGTTTGGTTGAGCTGTGGCTGTGAAAAAAAGCTGCTGTGGGCTGTGAGCTATGAGAAAAGCTGCGAGCTATAGAAAAGCTGAAAGCTGTTTGGTTAAACAAGTATAAAATATACCTTCTATTTTTATCTCTCTTGAAACAACTATGGAAGAGCTTTTTATTCCACCAATTTTGAAAAGTAGAAAGCCAAAAGCCAAAAACAGAGTCAAATCAGCTTTTAAAAATGTACTACGAAAAAACAACCTATAAAAACAATCCATTTGGTTGGGCTTTTAGCTTTTGGGGCCAAAAGCCAAAGCTAAAAGCCCAACCAAACGTACCTAAGTCAAGTTTCTTTGGAGCAACCTGACTTTCTGCTTTTGGGCTGTTAGCTGCTTGGCCAGTAGGTTCTGGGCTTGTCTGGCCGTGGAGTACAAACGCAGTATTTTTTTTTGAGCAAAAGTACAGACGCAGTTGTAAATTCCTTCCTAAGGCGGCCGTGGCCCACAAGTCCCAGCCCTCCTCTTATAGCCTTCCCCATTGTTTTGAGAGAACCTAGCGTGTTATGCTGCGAGGGATTCAGAAGTTCTGCAAATTGTTTACTGCAGTGCCTGCCCGACAAAGCCACCTATTACTACTACTACTACTACTACTACTACTAGCGGTTGCATTTTGTTTACTGTACGCTGCCTGCCTGATTGAGTCGACCGGCAAGCTGCGTGTGAACCGCATCTGCTTGAGAAGTTGTGCAGATTGTTCTCTTGTGTGGGTGAACCGCAGCTGCAGATTGTTCTCTTCTGTGCAGATTGCAAGGTTCAGATGAGTGCACGTAGTAACGTAAAGAACCCACCCATGTCTGATGTAGTATCATCTCCCTGCTTCTCCAGTTCATATCTGAATGACCCTCTTTCTTGTAGCCATTATATATTCATTACCCTTTTGACTTCCATTTGCTGATGCTGCTTGTCCAACCTAGTGGAATATAATGCAGGGATCACGTGGCAAAACTCAATTGCTGGATCGCTGGATAATTGTAACTTGCTAGTTGTGTCTGAACTTGCAATTGCTGCTCGAGTGGTACTAGTAGTAGTGCAAACAATGCAACTTGACCTGACCTCCTAACACGTCCCCTGCGTTCATGCGTGCTGATGCCCGCAGTGACGCACGCGTTTCCAGCTTTGGCCGGTGAGCTGACCTTATTGTTTTTACGTACTTGCTGATGTAGTTAACCACACTGTGCGGCCTTGACCATATATATGCATGTTTGTAAGTGTGCTCTGATCTTTCTTTCTTCTTGCTGATAAGCTAGCGTCCAAAGTCCAAACCAGGTGTCAGGCGAGCTAGCTCTTTCAAGCCCCTTTCTCATCGTGTTACATTCTTTTTGTGTGTCATGCATGCGTGCATGATCGATCACATGTAGATATTTATATAGAAATAACGCTCACATGCTTGTTAGCCTAGACATCATGGAGAGTGATACATACGGTTACGGTCCAAATGAGATGTGCTACACACCTGCTGGCCGCTGCTGCACTGACATTGATCTTATCTTCCAAAGTGCTGGTGAGATACACACGCGCGGGTTTAATTGGCTTTCATAGTCCCCACAGAATAATGGCCCATTTGTTTGAAAAGCATGTAGATATTTTGGTCACTACTTACTCGCCGTATATATATATACTACGTCCGATTGAAAAGCATATAGATATTTTGGTCACTATTCGCAGCACGTTCGATATTTTGTGCTTGTTTCTACCAGCGAGAAGTCAGAAGTTGAAACAAAACAATTTAACTGTTGAGGTGGCTTTTGAAAAGTTAGAAAGCTGACATATAAGAAAATAAACTAAAAAAAAATTAGGTTATGAGTTTTTTTTTTTTACTTTTGGTTTACTGAAGAGCTAAGAAATTATTACAAAACTAAAGCGAAAAGCCAGGAAGATAGCTTTTCAGCCAAAACCCAAAAGCTACACCTCAAACAAATAGGCTCTCAACTTGTAGCACCAGTAGACTAGGGGTCTATTTGGTTAACAACCTAGAAAAGTTGTCTGGCCAGCCAGCAGTCCCATATGTCTAAATTTGATTGCATGTGGCCACATTTACTGTCTGACCTAGGGTTCACACAAGCCACTATGAAAATAAATTTCATGGTGTACCTAATAATTAATAAATATAGTTTGGTATAGTAGATGTGTGTATATTTTTCTATAAACCTAGTGAAAGTCAGAAAAGATTATCTTAGGATAAAGCTAAAAAGACTGACCTATCTGTTAGCCAGTGCACCAAAAAATTATATGCAGTGTTCGAGGGGTCAACTGGGGCTTGGTAAGGTGTACATACGTGTATGCATGTGTATACAATATATGTATGTATATAATAATTCATATTTCACGTACGTACAGCTAGCTAGCTAGGTACGTACAACGCATCCTACAGATATACAGGGGCGGGCCCACTTGTATTCAAGTGTATGCAACTGAATACCCATTATTTTTGCAAATTATTTTTTTTTGTATATATAGTGTATCTATGTATATGCATAAAAAATAAAAAGCAATTCAATCCAATTGGCCCAGGTCAGCCAAGGCCAACTCCGTGTGTCCATCCCCACGTTGGGCCGCTGGCCAAATGGCCCAATTGGCCCAGTCAGCTGACTCCCCCGGTCCCCCTCATCTCCTGTCCTCCTGAGGCGCTCGTTCCTCGTCCGTTATGTCCTCCTGACGCTCTGCTGTTCCTCATCCGCAAGACCGCAACCCTAACGGCAGGCGGCGGCGGCGGCGAGGGCGGTCGGTGAGCCGGCGAGGGCGGAGGCGCGGCGCCGCGGCGGCGCCCTTGCCACAAGACCACCACGCACGGCGACCCGCGTGCGCAGCCGGCAGCGCCACAAGGCCACAAAAGCGGGGGTGGTAGTGGCGGCGCCCGGTGGGGCGGCGGCGGAGCAGTGAGGATGGGAGCAGGGCTGTAGGCGAGTAGGAACAAGACAGCAAGCCGGAGGCCCGGAGCACTCTGTAAAATTGGTGAGCCGTGAGCATTTTTTATGGTCTGTAAAATTGGTAATTGGGATTGTAATTTGCCAATGCTTGTGAATTTATGACAATTGATACTTGTGTGATTTTAATTTTAGGTCTGAAACATGAAGAGGAAGAATAGTGCAACTACTGATTTGAGAGCTTTCTTTGCAAGAGCTACCGCAAAGAAGAAACAAGCCGAACCAGAGAGTTTTTCTGAGTCTTGCGATGAAAGCCAGATGCAGGTGGTGGTATTCCAAGGGCAGAATGGTAGTGGACAGACCTTTGATAGTGGAACAAGTACAGTACCAGTGAGAGCTACGCAATGACAGCCTGCAGTGCCCCCAATGGAAAGTTGTCCTGTAGCTTGTAAGTTGAAAGCTTTGTTACCATTTTGCTATTTTATCCTCTATTTATTTCACATGTTGCCAGTTTGATATGTTGATCATTAGTCAGCGTGTTCGCTGGTTGGTGCTGGTGCTGGTTTAGACTGGTTTTTTGTGAGAGGAAAACACTGTTGACTGGTTGAATAAGTCTGGCTGAAACCAACAAGTGAACAGGGTGAGTAGCCGGACAATTTCAAGTTGTGATCGATTTTATTAATCAATGATGCTACCACTTAATTCTGTGTTATAAAACTATAATTTAGGCTGTCAATTTTTTTTCTTGACATTTGAAATTTTGAATATCCATCGTCCAAATCGTGCGCCCGCCACTGCAGATATATACATGCATTGCAGATAGCGAGAATCTGGATATCCATAGACGTGCGCACGTGAGACCGTTCCAGTATGCGCGGACTTTGCGCGGTTTGACCATGCAAACATGGATGCATGTATCCATGACCCATCTCGAAATTCTCCAGGAATCTGGAAATCTCTTGCACCGAATAGGCGCAGGTATATACTTTGCCCAAGGCTATATACAGCTCCTGGATGAATCGATCGTTACGTTCCTTGACTCACGAAATTAATGTAATCCAGACTCCATGCATGCACGCACGCAGGCAGTAACACTGTAGCACTAAGTTTTAAGAATAAAATCGAATCTCACATATAACTATAAAATAAGGGTAATATCAATAGATAATGATCAATATATAACATACTTAGTATAAAGAATATAACCTTAGATAGCAAACAACGTAAACATAACTCTGATCTTCGGGGAAGACTCTAATTCCACAGGGACAACTGACTGGTTGATCACAAGCCTAATTCCTCCAAACTCTAGCAATCTGGTACCCATTCAGGATTTTTATCCAAATAATTGAAAAGTAAAGCAAGCGTAAGTACATGTCGTACTCAACAAATATAACATGTGGTTCATGAGACTCAAAAGGCTGACACTGATTTTACTGCAATTAGCTTTTAATGAGTCATCTTTTAGCAATTAAGTAGCAACAAGTTTTTCACAAGCTCGTAAACACATGATCAGGTAAACATGAATAATAAATAACATAAACAATAATCATTAGTGAGCATCTTTATCATCAGTATCATCAGTGTTTATCATCATTAACAATTAGTGATCATTTATTCCGTAAATGGTCTATGGCCGCTCGTGACCGAGAGCACGGCTGATATACCAGTTTTACACTCTGCAGAGGTTGTACATTTTCACCGTGAGTCATGGTTTACCCTTTCGCCCAAGACGGCCAACCTCTTGACCCACTACCAAGGAAGGTCGATAGGGTTCACTATGAAGCCTTTCAAAGGTTCGTCTAACAAGTTAGGGTCATTAGATTCACTAGCCACACAGATATAGAGTCCCCCTTCTAGATGGCACAATGACGCGCAGCCTATACTCATGGAGACAAAGGCCGCACTATACCTGATTCGTCAAGCCATTCTTACGCCAATAAAGATAACCACTAACAAGCTAGAAAAAGTCCTCATACTGAGCTAAAGCTAGAGACATATAGCCCTCACAGTTGTACTGTAAGTCCCGGATGATCACTTACAGATAAGTCTTTAGGGAGAGAAATCTAGAGCACCATAAAAACAACCCAATGCTCTAGCCCCCTTGTTCCATATTGCTAAACAACATCTTTTTATGTTTATTGCATATACCATTAGTCAAGTTACAAGATCATTGTTGTAGTTGAGCACTAGCATGATACTACCCAATGCAATACCCCATAGGTAACAAGGCACAAGGTACAAAGTACTAGGAAATCCTTAGTGGTAGTCAAGGTAGACACATGCAGCATGAATTAAATGATTAAAGGTGTATAGGACAACAAGGAAGATCTCATGCTATACTTGCCTTAAACACCGATCCTTCGGTAAGCTTTAATCTTCAACGTTCTTCTTCTTCTTGATCACCACGTATATCTCATCGACTGAACAAGGTAATAGAGCACCACACAAGCATCCATGCAATCATACATGAGACAAACAATAGATCTAAATTAGAATAGTACATCACACATAAAATCAAGATGAAAAGTTTGTAAAACGAATATACGTCTCGCTACGAACACACAGTCACGAAAAGCACACTAATCGGAGCTACGGTTGAAAAGATACAACTACCGAGAGATCTACTCATAAAACTATTAACTTCATGTATTTTAATTATATAAAAACATATATAAGATATTTTATAGATAATATAAATTAAGTCAAGTTTAAGTTTGAATTATAATACTAAAGTAACACAAATCATATTTTATTTATAAAACCCAATTACATAATTATTATTCAATTTAGAGTTTAAACCATGAAATTCCAGACATGGTAACCACTGTTACTAACGCGTAGATCTCGTCGCTATGAATCTAACACAACTTGAATGAGCTAAAACGAAGATAAAACAGTAGAAGATATGATTTAAACAAGATTTCCTTTAATAGAATTATAGATTAAATCTAACCTTGAATTTGAAAAGTTGAAAACATGCTTAACAGTAGTATGAACATGTAGATTATGAAATTATGAACCTAACGCAAGTTGAACGGGTCAAATCGGAGTTAAAAAGGAGAAGTTATGACTAAAACAAAATCAGTGGTAAATCTGTAAATAAGTGAAAACGTATTTTGGATCTAAACCGAGGAAACTACGCTTTCCAAAGAAGAAAACGTATCCTGAAAATACACTTTGGACCGCGGGTTTGAAAATAGAAAACTGGAGGGGCCCTTTTAAAAAAAACCCAGGGATGGCGGGTTAAGACTCAATTAGTTGTAATGGCCTTTTTGTAAAAACACCTGCGAAGGGGGTACAATCTAATCTGGACTCTTGATTTAAGATCGGACGACTAAGAGCAGAGAAGGGGAGATGAGGTCGCTGGTGGTGACACAGACGGCGGCGGCGCCATGGCCGGCAAAGGGAGCTTGACGGTGAAACTCGAAAACAGACTTAGGGTTCATGGTTTTCGACGGGGAAGACACGGGAGGAGAGAGAGCGGCGGGGCGAACTCACCAAGGGCAACTACGAGGTCGGAGATAGCACGGAGACGGCGTGCGGCTTTGGAAGGTAGACGACGGACGATGGCCCTAGGTTGCGGTGCGGCTACGGCGACTCGGCGAGACGACTACAGCGTTGGAGCTTGGATTGAGTAGTCATGGGCACGGGCATCCGCTATTTAATGAGCTGGCACAGCTTGGGGCTCACGACATCGGCGGAGGACGGTGGTAGCACGTACACGGGCGGTGTCGGAGTCCAAGTTTGGTATGGCGGGGAAGAAGGAGCGCCTGACGGGGTGGTCCCACCTGTCAACGAAAGAAGGGGAGATGGCGACTGTCAGAGAGAGCGCAGGCGCGGGGAGACGGCGCATCAGTGCTGGGCTATGGCTTGGGCCGTGAGGCTTGCTGTGCCGTGAAGGGAGCAGGCGTGAGTGGGCCGGCGGGAGGAGACGGTCCACGACGCTGGAAAGCAAGGCCACGCCGGAAAAAAACGGAGGAGGAGGAGCAGTGGGCCTATGCGCACGGCTAGGCCAAAGGGAGGGAAGAAGGGCCGAGAGAGAGGCTGGGGTGAAGGAGAAGGCCAGGCGGGAGAAAACCATGGGCTAGAAGCAAGGCTTGCTCAATTTTTTTTCCAAATTTGATTTTCCTAATACTTTTTCAAATGGGGTTTAAATTCATTTGAACCTTGAATCAAAACCAAATTTAAATATCATTTAAATTATACTTTGAATTCAAAGTAAACTGAAAAATTTTGGTAAGTTTTCAAAAAATAAATTTTACACCTTTTTAAATTCTTTTATTTTCTAATTCTCTTTTCTTTCTCTTCTTTTACTTCAAAGCCATTTTTAATTTCATTTGCAAAAGCAATTTGAACCATTTTAAATTTTCAATCAAAACCACTCAACCAAATACATCAAATGCAAGGGCATGTATGCACAAACATATTGCTAAACCTTACGATAAATTTTAATTTAATGAAAAATTTTATTTTCTGAGGTTTTTATGAGCACAAAATTCATAAATGAATCATTTTAATCCTATTTTCATAAGTGTAAATTTTAGGGCGTTACAATTCTACCCCCCCTTAAGATGAATCTCGTCCCTGAGATTCAGACGACGTCGACTTGGAGATAGAGATACTTCGTCTCTAGATTCTTCTTTACTTCATCGTGTAGTTCCATCGTCTTGATAAGGATCCCACTTTACTTTGCATATCTGTTGACCTTACTCCAAGTAACTTATCAAACTGATTCCAAGATTCTGACAGGTACCTTGAACAATTCTCAGGTAACTCCAATCACTAGGCAACCTTTCCTTTTTAGTCCGTAATATCAATTCTCTTTCTTAAAATATTCACCTTCCAACGAAGGCTGACGAATCTCTTGGTCAGAAGGAGATTCTACTACCAATCTTCAAAACATTAAGGATTATGGTTAAGTTGCTCAAACTTGGAATACAATTCTTAGTCCTTGGTGTCATTCGAACCTTCTTAGCACAACTCTCCATTGCTAAGGGCATCGACCATGACTTTTGCTTCTCCAAGTGATAGCACTTTTCCAAGTCATAATTAATCTCATTCCAACAAGGATAACACAAGCTCAAGACCAACTTGGTGAAGATGTTTGGTAGATTCTTGTGATCCTCCTAGATGTCACTCTTGCTTCTAATAAGATATTACTTCCATGCTCCACAATGGATAACTCCAGATAACATGTTAGGTAGTTTAACTCACGCTTCCTTAATTAACTTAATGAACAAGCCCCTTCTTTTCTTCTCATATAAGGACACATTCCACACCCTAACAAGGTGCATCATTGTAGATATGAAGCTCTCATCTGGATCTGGCAAAGCTAATACATAGGTTTTACTTCAACCTCTTCTTGAACTCCTTCAAACATTTACCTGGGGTCTTTTGATCCAAACTAACTTAAAACCTCTTCCAGTAGCATTATCAGTATCTTGATGATCTTGGTTAAACCTCCCTTGAACCTTTAATCAAACCTCATTGAGACTCTGAACTTCTTTCACATCTTTGGGGTACCATCACGCTTCTACTGCGCAAACTAGAACGTAGGATACTTTATCTTGTAAATTCTTTAACTTGGCTACCCCCTTAAGAAAAGATAAACTAGGGGACACCAAAGTATAGCTTGCACCTCCTTCTAGATGAGATAACTAATATCAAGACATTCTGTCAACCCATTGATACTCTCGTGTAGGGGCAAGAACAAGAAACCTAAATTCCTCATGAGTAGAAAAATAGTAGTGTAGTAAAACAGCTGTAACTCCCATTCTGTTAATCCAATGAAGTTGTAGCTTATACCGTTGGAGAGCTTATAAAAGTTTCCCCAACTTCCTTATAGAACACTTTTCCAAATTCTGCAGTTCAGGTAGTCGAAAACAATGCACAAGAGAAACTGTTCAAGGTTTCAAACAGCACAGATCCATCGCCTTGTGATTTTCATAACTCCATAACCAAAATAGCTATCAGGCTAACTCTTGCGCTCAGAGAAAGATATTGAAGTCTACTGTTGTCTAGAATTTCCTCATGATTTTTGGTCATCTAAGATTAGAGATATAAGCCGAAGAGTGCAGGCTGCTCCAAAAAGACAGTATAGGGAAAACAGAAGAAAACCAAAACTTAACTATTTATTTCACTAATCCTTATACCTTAGGCCTATAAGCTAAATGAAATTGTGGGAACACCCAACAAGATCATTGCAATCATTACAAAGATTCAAAACAATCATAAGCATAATGACAATTCAACAAGCAATAAAGATGTACAATTCAATCATTGACTCAACTTGCGATACTATCATCTTCATTATGCTAGGGGTAACAATCTTAAGACTTATCTTCAGATTACGCAAGAAGATGATGAGAAATAGTTCTAAAAGCATATCAAATCAAGGAGTGAAGATGAGAACAAAGACTTTAAAATAAGCATCAAGGTAGAGATGAATAACAAGGGTAGAGATACAGTAGAGAAGAAAATATTCAAGGTTCATAGAACAAGGGTTTTTGTAGCAACGTCTAAACCTTAGAATGACCAGTTTCTAATAGGCTTACATCCTACAGTTAGCATTGCTCTGATACCACTTTGTAGCACACGGTTTTAAGAATAAAACCAGATACACACCATATGTGAGCCCAAAAAGTTGAATCTCAAATATAGCTACAAATAAGGGTAATATCAATAGACAATGCTCCATATATAACGTACTTAGTATAAAGAATATAACCTTAGATAGCAAACAGCGGA
The DNA here is from genome assembly GCF_019320115.1 of Miscanthus floridulus. Taxonomy (NCBI): domain Eukaryota; kingdom Viridiplantae; phylum Streptophyta; class Magnoliopsida; order Poales; family Poaceae; genus Miscanthus; species Miscanthus floridulus. Next base: position 10,215,516 of record NC_089583.1, on the reverse strand, counting down.
AAGACAACTCTGATCTTCTGGGGAAGACTCTAATTCCACAGAGACAACTAACTAGTTGATCATAAGCCTAATTCCTTCAAATTCTAGCAATCTGGTACCCATCCATGATTTTTATCCAAATAATTGAAAAGTAAAGCAAGAATAAGTACATGTCGTACTCAACAAATATAACATGTGGTTCATGAGGCTCAAAAGGCTGACACTGCTTTAACTACGATTAGCTTTTAATGAGTCATCTTTTAGCAATTGAGTAGCAACAAGTTTTTTACAAGCCCGTAAACACATGATCAGGTAAACATGAATAATGAATAGCATGAATAATAATCATTAGTGAGCATCTTTATCATCAGTATCATCAGTGTTTATCATCATTAACCATTAGTGATCATCTATTTCATAAATATTCCAAGGCCACTCGTGACCGAGAGCACGACTAATATACCAGTTTTACACTCTGCAGATGTTGTACACTTTCACTATGAGTCATGATTTACGGGCGGCCAACCTCTTGACCCACTACCAAGGAAGGTCGGCGGGGTTCACTATGAAGCCTTTCAAAGGTTCGTCTAACAAGTTAGGGCCATTAGATTCACTCGGCAAACAGATATAGAGCCCCCTTCCCGATGGCACAATGATACGCAGCCTATACTCATGGGGATAGAGGCCGCACTATACCCGATTCGTCAAGCCATTCTTATGCCAATAAAGGTAACCACTAACAAGCTAGAAAAGGTCCTCATACTGAGCTAAAGCTAGAGCCATATAGCCCTCACAGTTGTACTGTAAGTCCTGGATGATCACTTACAGATAAGTCCTTAGGGAGAGGAATCTAGAGGACCATAAAAACAACCCAATGCTCTAGCCCCCTTGTTCCATGTTGCTAAACAACATCTTTTTATGTTTATTGCATATACCATTAGTCAAGTTACAAGATCATTGTTGTAGTTGAGCACTAGCATGATACTACCCAATGCAATACCCCATAGGTAACAAGGCACAAGGTACAAAGTACTAGGAAATCCTTAGTGGTAGTCAAGGTAGACACATGCAGCATGAATTAAATGATGAAAGGTGTATATAACAACAAGGAAGATCCCAGGCTATACTTGCCTTAAACACCGATCCTTCAGTAAGCTTTAATCTTCAACGTTCTTCTTCTTCTTGATCACCACATATATCTCACTGACTAGACAAGGTAATAGAGCACCACACAAGCATCCATGCAATCATACATGAGGCAAACAATAGATCTAAATTAGAACAGTACACCACATATAAAATTAAGATGAAAAGTTTGTAAAACGAATCTATGTCTCGCTACGAACACACAGACACGAAAAGCACACTAATCGAAGCTACGGTTGAAAAGATACAACTACCGAGAGATCTACTCATTAAACTATTAACTTCATGTGTTTTAATTATATAAAAACATATATAAGATGTTTTATAGATAATATAAATTAAGTCAAGTTTAAGTTTGAATTATAATACTAAAGTAAAATAAATCATATTCTATTTATAAAACCCAATTACATAATTATTATTAAATTTAGAGTTTAAACCATGAAATTCCAGACATGGTAACCACTGTTACTAACGCATAGAGCTCGTCGCTATGAATCTAATGCAACTTGAATGAGCTAAAACAGAGTTAAAACGTAGAAGATATGATCTAAATAAGATTTCCTTTAATAAAATAATAGATTAAATCTAACCTTGAATTTGAAAAGTTGAAAACATGCTTAACAGTAGTATGAGCATGTAGATTATGAAATTATAAACCTAACACAAGTTGAACAGGTCAAATCGGAGTTAAAACGAAGAAGTTATGGCTAAAACAAAATCAGTGGTAAATGTGTAAAAAAGTGAAAACGTATTTTGGATCTAAACCGAGGAAACTACGCTTTCCAAAGAAGAAAATGCATCCTGAAAATACACTTTGGACCGCGGGTTTGAAAATAGAAAACTGGAGGGGCTCTTTTAAAAAAACCAGGGATGGCGGGTTGAGACTCAATTAGTTGTAATGGCCTTTTTGTAAAAACACCTGCGAAGGGGGTACGATCTAATTTGGACTCTTGATTTAAGATCGGACGGCTAAGAGCAGAGAGGGGGAGATGAGTTCGCCGACGGTGACATAAACGGCGCCGGCACCATGGCAGCAAAGGGAGCTCGACGGCGAAACTCGAAAACAGACTTAGGGTTCACGGTTTTCGATGGGGAAGGCACGGGAGGAGAGAGAGCGGCGGGGTGAATTCACCAAGTGCAACTATGGGGTCGGAGATAGCACGGAGATGGCGTGCAGATTCGGAGGGCGGACGGTGGATGGCGGCGCTGGGTTGTGGCGCGACTGCGATGACTCGGCGAGACGACTACAGTGTTGGAGCTTGGATTGGGAAGGCACGGGCGTGGGCATCCGCTATTTAAGGAGCTGGCATAGCTTGGGGCGCACGACATCGGCGGAGGACGAGGGCAGCACGAACACGGGCGGCGTCGGAGTCCAACTTCGGCATGGCGGGGAAGAAGGAGCGCCTGACTGGGCGGTCCCACCTATCAATGAAAGAAGGGGAGATGGCGGGTGTTAGAGAGAGCGCGGGCGCGGGGAGATGGAGCTGTGGGCTTGCGCGCACGGCTGGGCCAAAGGGAGGGAAGAAGGGCCGAGAGAGAGGCTGGGGTGAAGGAGAAAGCCAGGCGGGAGAAAACCATGGGCCAAAAGCAAGGCTTGCTCAATTTTTTTTTCAAATTTGATTTTCCTAATACTTTTTCAAATGGGGTTTAAATTCATTTGAACCTTGAATCAAAACCAAATTTAAATATCATTTAAATTATACTTTCAATTCAAAGTAAACTGAAAAATTTTGGTAAGTTTTCAAAAATTAATTTTTACACCTTTTTAAATTCTTTTATTTTCTAATTCTCTTTTCTTTCTCTTCTTTTACTTCAAAGCCATTTTTAATTTCATTTGCAAAAGCAATTTGAACCATTTTAAATTTTCAATTAAAACCACTCAACCAAATACATCGAATGCAAGGGCGTGTATACACAAACATGTTGCTAAACATTATGATGAATTTTAATTTAATGAAAATTTTTATTTTCCTAGGTTTTTATGAGCACAAAATTCATAAATGAATCATTTTAATCCTATTTTCAAAAGTGCAAATTTTAGGGTGTTACAAACACATACCGGCATACGCAATGTGTGGTGTGTATATATATATATATATATATATATATATATATATATATATATATATATATATATATATATATATATTTAGGGCGTATATGGCTCGACAAAGTGTATGTAGATGGAGTATATCATCATACTAGACCATCTAGGGTACTATGACAAGTATGTATGTATACTTAGGTATATGGTTATACTTATTTTATATGCTACTATCGTATTATATAATATATTAAAAACTATGTGCTCTTTTGAAAAAAAATTCACATATTAAAGATCTGGAGTATCTTAATATTAGTATGTCAACATACTCAAACTGATAAATGAGTATGTACATATACGCAACGTAATTTATTGATTATGGGAGTAACTACTTTCGGGAGTATATATATACTCAATCTATTCTAAATTATAAGACGTTTTGGCTTTTCTCACATAGATATATGCTATATATGTCTAGATACATAGTATATCTAGAAAAATTAAAATATCTTATAATTTAGAACGGAGGGTAGATAATAAAGAAATGGATGGATCGATTTATGTAAGCCATACATACGTGGGTACGTGGAAATAAAGTGGCAGAGATGAATATATATTGCAAAAATATTCATGTGACCGTTGTTGCCTGTTGGTTCGGTTCGTGTGGCTGAGTAAGTCCGATGGATTGCAGCCGTTCGTTCGTAGGCGCATTGGAATCCACGCTCTGGAGGGCTGGAACCACGGGTTTGGTCTTTGGGAGGAGGCGGCACACAGTTTTGCTCCCACGTACACGTAAGCAGTGACATTTTCATGTGCAGCGTCGTGCAATTTTTTTTCCATTTCATTTCATTTTCATATATATGCATGCGTACGCCGTCGCCATCATGAGCCGATCGATCCATGCATGCATATTATGGGATGGATCGATCTATCTATTGCGGTAACGTGGATGTTGCGTGGTCTCCAGATGAATTGAAGTCTCTGCTGGTCAGCTGGTGTACACGCATGCACGCATATAAGTGTATAGTACTCAGTTATGTAATACGTCGATCTGGTCTCTGTCGTCATATATCAAGTCCCAACGTAGCTAGTTTATTAGTAAATAAAAGCTGAATATTTGGATTGCATCGACATAGATCCACGTCGACTGCAGTACGTGCAACAACTAAAGACTACACCGACCTGCTGCATGCTCATCAAGTCCCTAGCAGCACGTCCCCGGCCAGTCCCCACAAGCAAATCTGTATGTGCAGACCACTGAGACCATCAGCAAGCAGCAGGTATTTTGGCCATTGGGTGCATGGTATGGTGAGTGTTTTTACTATACCTTGGCTGCATATTGCAAATGGCTCGATCGACCGCCTCGACGGTTTCTCGTAAACAATGCGTCAATGCACATTGCAGATGTTAGTATATACTACCTCGTTCCCAGAAAAAAAATGTAAATCTCGTTTTTCGAGGTAAGATTAGTGCATATGTGAAATTGCATATTTACTACTCCTCCATCATTCTCCTCATAGGTAGAAACTGAAAAATAATCATTGCATTGTAGAATGTTCTTCTCATGGAAAGATAAAGTAGTGGTATTTTAATAGGTAGGTCCCATTAGAAAAGTTAATCTCATGTCTACAATTACATTCTTCTTGAGACAAGATTTGAAATATATACATGATTACATTCTTTTTGGAGGGAGTATATGCTCCCTTCGTTTTATTGTATAGGTCGTTTTGATTGGCATTTCTAAATATACAATTTTTATTATGTATCTAACTATATTATATATTTAGATATATAGCAAAAGCTATGTACTTAGAAAAGCCAAAATAATCTGTTACTTGGAATAAAAGCTGGTATATTTTAAGATCAGTGTCCGGGAGTCTGGGACGTAGATATTTCGTGAGACATATATGCACTGTAACTCTGATTTCATCAATTTCTGCAGTAATATATATATATATATATATATATATATATATATATATATATATATATATATATATATATATATATATATATATATATAGAGGGAGAGGCTATTCAGTAGCCGGCTACAAAATAAGTTATTCTGTAGCCACCTCCATTTACTATAATTTTATATACTAATTTACCATAATATAAATACATATTTACGATAGTTGGGTTACTATAACACATGGGGATATTTACCATAACGTTATATTAAACCACTTAGTAAGGAGTTACTATAATCTCGTAAAATAACATAGTAATTATCGTAACTCAAAGTGGCTACAGAATAAGTTATTCTGTAGCCAGCTACAGGATAGTAGTTATATATATATATATATATATATATATATATATACACGTGCGCGTACAAAAGCTGTTGTTACTGTTATCCTGTAACATCTTTACTGAAAAATTAGGCGGGAGATCGACTTTATATATGTGGGGTTGCCCGGAGTTTATCGCAGGTACGGTGCATGGCATACGCTATGCATGCAATGCAATCAGATAACCCCACGTACTACCGCTCTCAAGCTATCTGTCCATGCATGTATCGGTCAATGTCCACAATCCAACACTGCTTTGACATTCTTGTGCACCACATGTATGCACTACTGGAATCTCGCTTTTTTCTGAGGGTGATAAATTTTTCTGTACGTTTTTTTTGATACGCATAGAAAAATTACGATTTTTCTGTCGGTTCCAAAATATCCCGACAGAAAAATACGAGAACCCACAGAAAAATTGTATGATTTTTTGACAATACACACACGGAAAAACTCAGCACTCACAGAAAAATACAATTTATTCTATCGGTTCTTTAAAAACGCACAGAAAAAAAAACATGTGCACGCACAGAAAAATCCAACCCTAACCTGTCAGCCGTCGTGCCCCCAAACACCCTCTCACGCACGCAGTAGACCGCGCCCCCTCCCTCACTCTCTCCTTTCAGCGCCGCGCCCCTCCCTCTGTGACTCAGCGCGGGGGGCTCCTCCCCTCCCCGAGCAGCGCCGCCACTCCTCCCTCTCCCTCTTCATCGACGCAGCGGGCGCGGCCCCTCTCCTTCACCCCCGACGCCGGATCTGTCTCCCTCTTCACCCTTCACCCGAGCAGCGCATCCGGATTCGTCGCCGCCGCCGCCGACCAAGCATATCCGCGCCCTCCCCCTTCTTCTCCCCCGTCGGCGCCCCTCCCCTCCCCCTTCTTCTTCCCCGGCAGGTGCCCCTCCCCTCCCCCTTCTTCACCCGGTCAGATCCGGCCCTCCCTCTCCCGGATCCGGTCAGTGGCTGCGGCGGTGGCGGTGGTGGCCGGTGGTGGCGGCGGCCCTTCCTTCCCCCTTCTTCTCCCCCGCCGGCGCCCCTCCCCTCCCCCTTCTTCTTCCCCGGCGGGTGCCCCTCCCCTCCCCTTCTGTATCGCAGTGATGGGGAGCCAGGCATCCGAGGTGGGTGAGGGCGGCTGCCCGGGCTGATCTCCTCTTGGATTGTTTGCTGCGTCGCGAGCCCATGGTTTCTGATCTCCTGATTTGTGCAGAGATGGGGAGCCGGCGCGCCCTCACGGACATCAAGAACCTCGTCGAGGTTGCCCCGTACCCCTGCGCCGTCGCCAAGAAGCCCATGCTGCAGTAATCTCCTGCCCCAAGATCGTGCCTTTTTCGTGGTTCTTGGGGTCCAAATCTGTTTATCAGCGGCGTTCCTTTCTTCTCTCCAGGAAGAGAAGGGACGAAAAGAAGACAGCGTTGCCAAGCAGCCGGCCCATGACAAGGTTAGGACGCGTGCTAGCTGTTCTTGCACCTCTGACGTTTCTTGCAGGCTTTGATTTGATCTGGGTATTGCTTTGGTTGTTCAGGAAATTTGCTGCCTCCTTGGCGAGCAAAGAGCATCCTGAATGGCACCGTTGATATCGACGTGGACCTCTACGAGCCGGTCGACGATAGTGACAGTGACATCGACATGGTATTCGCACTTCTGATTTGTGCTCTTGCTCAGAAATGGATGGGTTTTGAGCATCTTTGCCATGGCTCTGGCTTACTGTTATGTTTGGCAATGCAGGGTGAGACAGAGAACAAGGACATGAACCAAGATGAATCGCTCATGGATATTGACAGTGGAGACTCGGGGAACCCGCTTGCAGCAACAGAATATGTTGAAGAGCTTTACAAGTTCTACAGAGAAAATGAGGTGGTTTATTGTCAGACGATGCTTATCTTGTTCCTTTTTGGTAGATAGTAATCTCAAATCATGAATTCTGAATTTTTGGATGAATATCTCGAATGCGCAGATGCTTTATCTATAATGTGCTTATAAGAATGAGCAAGTTCCTTTGTGAAACTGAATAAATTAGACCAGAAACCTGTAAGGATCATTCTACTTCAGACAAGAATCTTAACTGCAGTATGGTATAATGTGGAAATGCACGCCTAATGTTAATTATATCTTTTATGCACTTTAAGCAACTAATCTAAAGAAAAAAAATGTCAACATGTTTTGAATCGAATGATACTGATATAGCACATTGGTCCACCTCACAGCCAGGAATAGGTAACTATTGTGCTAGTTGTCATGTGCAACACATTGGAAAGTTATGATGCGCTAAAATCATCACTGCATTGTACGATTGGAACCGCTTCATCTGTTATACAACTGTGAAAGCTACAACAGTTCATAATGTCTTTGTACTACTAAAATTGGTTCCTTCAGTATTTTTGAAGCAAATCATGGTCACCAGAATGAAACTTATTGCCGACTAATCTTACATTCACAAAGACTTACGCAGGCTTCTACTATCTTGGACTTTTCTATTGCAGCTTCTATTATCTTTTCAGTATTACCAATGTGGTGCTTTATGCAGGCTAAGAGTTGCGTAAGACCTGATTACATGTCCAGTCAACAAGATATAAACTCAAAGATGAGAGCAATTCTGATTGACTGGCTGATTGAGGTACAAAAAGCATGGACCTTACAAATTGTTCTGATCTGAAACTGCATGTTTTAATATTTTTGCTGGTTCTTTTGCAAGGTTCACTACAAGTTCGATCTGATGGATGAGACACTCTTTCTTACAGTAAACATAATAGATAGATTCTTGGAAAAGGAAGTGGTTCCAAGGAAGAAGCTACAACTGGTTGGAGTCACAGCTATGCTTCTTGCTTGCAAATATGAGGTCTCAGTTCCAGTTGTTGAGGACCTTGTGCTCATTTCTGACCGTGCCTACACAAAAGGGCAAATTCTAGAAATGGTAATCCACTAAATACAATTTGCACTCACACTGAATTCATGCTTGGTTCTTTTATACTGCATTATCTAAACGTACAATGATCATAGAAGCAAATAAGTAACATTTCCTTACAGCAGACATGGATCTTTTACTGCAAAATTGCACTTATATCCTTTCTACATAAGTGGAACATGACAGAGTTTCTTTTCTATTAGCTCAGTTCAATAGAGCTCTGTGATTTTTGCATTGCTATTTGTAGAAGAACATGACTTTTTAATTCAATATATTAGCTAAGCTGACACCTGTATCTGAGCTTGTTTTTGTGCTCCGATTGATGCTAAGAGTTAGGACTTGAATGGTTGTGCAGTTGTACCAAATGCTGCTGTAGTTGGCAGATGCATGTAATCTTTGGCAAGTGATACCTCTTGTAAAGCCAAAGGTGCAACCTGCATGTGGTAAGTCTCATTTGTTACTTCCACTATTTCATCTCGAACATACAGTGCGTACTAGGAATTTGTGGAATCAATGTTCACAAGTTTTGACCAATAATTACTCAAAATTTGAACATGTTTAGTCTACAAGAGTTGCACCACTAGATTCCTACTTGGAATATCATTAATACCGATATTGATTTTGTATCGATCGGTAATATACTCTATGAGAGATTAATGGTCCAAGTGTAGTATGGTTTACTTTCTCCAAACATAATACACCCTATATTTTGGGATAGAGGGAGTATTAGTATAAGTAAATTATGCTAAATCTAGTAGGCAACTGATCCTTGAGTTAGAAATATTTGTTGAGTGGTGCTCACAGAAGGCCTCTACAAATGGGGTTTCTGTCTTGTAGTGAAAAAAGATGTCAGAGTGAAGGCACTTGAAGCAGCTGAAGAAAAAACAGGAACAGAAGAAGAAAAGAGGTGCTAATGTGGCAACAAGGAAGAGGCAGAGGGATGAGGAGGAAAGGAGGGAAAAGGAGAGAGAAAAGAAATGCATTGAAGAAGCTTGAAAACAACAGACGCCACCTATGGAAAGAAAGCATGCCAACAATGTCAAAGAAGCTCGTCCAGAAGCTCATGTGAGTAGAAGCTATATTGTTTATGTCTACCAAGTGTTCCTTAATATGATAAATATTTGTTACTAAGCATTTAAGTCGTTGCAGGATAATAAGGAGCAGCAGAAGAATTTGGCTAAAGCGGCGAAAGTCCCAGTAAAAGTTGATGAAATGACAGGCCTTGGAGGAAAGGCCACTAACAGTCACAATGAAATGGTTGTGATAACCGATGAGAGGCCTGCAATTTTTGGATCTCATTGTCAGAAAAATATCCCAAACAGTATTGAGGAGGTATGTTCTAGTCTTCACTTAGCTTTATCTTAGAAAGAACCTTGCGAGATCTTAAGTCTTAGAAAGTGCTGGGATACAAAGATGACATATTATTTTTTGATGGGGAAAATGATGGAGATTCTCCAATTGGGCTACTTTGATTTCATTTGGTAGTGTTATTTCACTTCAGTGTCAGCAAAGGTTCTAATTGCGAATGCTATGCTCTATGGTTTGTTGAACTTTTGTAGTCATACCAGCAGTTCTCAGCTTTCATGAGATCTCAGTCAATGCTTGATCTGCAGGATGTGATAGACTCAACTGCCATGGTCACTCCCAGGGACAAGCGCATGAAGAATTAGCAAAAGTTGAATAGTTTCAGGGACAAGCGCATGAAGAACTATCAAGAGCTGAATCTTGGTTAGTCCGAGGGATTTGAATGTATGGATGCCGGAACATTTGGACATCATCTATTACCTATGAATGTGCTGAACATTTAGACACCTATGAATGTATTTATTATGTTGTGATGTGTCATGAAATTACTATATGGACAATATATATTTTAATACGTTGTTGCTACTGTTTTAAAATATTTTTTTTGTGTGTTTAACTCTTTTTTCCTGTGAGGCTGGCTACACAGAAATATTATTTTTAATCTGGACGAAATGAATTTTTCTGTGAGTTCAACTAGATCGACAGAAAAAATATGTGTTTTTCTGTGCGTTTATTTTATTTTTCTGTGTGGATTAACACACAGAAAAATTAGTTTTAATCTGGGCCAACATAATTTTTCTGTGTGTGTGAGACTCACAGAAAAATTGTTTCTGACGGGGAACTCACAGAAAAATTAGATTTTTCTGTCATTATATTTTCGTGGGTATTTTTCTAAGGGTACATCGTCAGAAAAATATTTTTCTGACGGCATTCGCATTTTTCTGTGTGTTTTTACACACAGAAAAATGTGAGTTTCCAGTAGTGATGCACAAAGCCATTATTGCATACTGCGAGGGCTACCTAGCTATGTATGCTAGCTAGTACTATTTAATTACACACGAACGCATACATCATCATATTATATATTTGCATGGACGAAACAAAATGGGTCAGAATGAGTGGACAATCATGCTGCAAACAAAGCATCGGTCAGGACCGAGCTGGAGAGGACACGTGGATGTGCACGTGTCAACATGGCATTTTATGTGCATTCGATTTCCCATATTATAATAAAATGAAAGGTGGCGAAGATAGCTAGTCGTCGACCGATCACTACCTAGCTTAGGTTATCCATGCATAGTGATGGATGATGCACAGAGATATATAGCCTATTTGAGTGGAGTCCGCAGTGATTACCTGTGATGATTTTGTTTAATTAGTCGGGGGATTCCATGACAAAAAGAGACTTTAGTCGGTGGATTAGATTTTCTATTACGTGTGTGCTAAACTAATAACGATGTGGGTTGGATTACGTGCGTATGTATATGTACGCGTGCAGGACCACATAGTGGAATCGATATGATCACAGGTAGCTCCTCCCTTTCAAATTATAAATGGTTCTACCGTTTATAGATATATACCATTTTGCTACCCATCCATCATATCTAAACATTATGTGTAGATATGATATATACTTAAAGCCAAATAGAAGTATTTGGAAAAGCTAAAACGACTTATAATTGAAATGGTGGGGTAGTAAAGAACTAACATCTTTCCGGGGAGTGGTGATATATAACGTATATCTACTTTTTTAGCTACATAAACATTTAGCAATTAGCATTGTCCCATGTGTCAATGTCGGTTTCTTTTAAACCACTAGTGATGAGGTATCACTACTAGATCTAATCATCACTATAAACTGCCAGTGCTAATAGCACCATGGTGGTGTTAAGATCAAGACCGACATTTTAATCAAATTGGATTTTATAAGCCGGGCACTCATGTCCACTCTCCTCTCCCTCCTTGTACTTCCTCCTATTCGATCCGATCCTCTTCCTCCCTCATTCTTTTTCTCCCGACCGCTCCCCTCTCCCTCTCTCCTCCCCGATCTCGCCCCCAAGGAAACTATTGACACCAATGATGAAGAGAAAGGCTCCACTGATGACTCTACCCCTCCTCTATCTCCCACACCGACACTCTTGACCCTCTTCCATTCACCCTCAATCCCTTCATCTCCATTCCCTTTTCGGCCCACTCCCTCCCCTTTTTCTCAGATCTCCCTCGATGGCACTCTATTGCCCTCTCACAGGCAGAGAGTTGCTCACTTTGGCAGTTAGGAGTAGCGGTGGCATGTGGGTAGATCATATGTGGAGAAGCAAGCAATGATGTCTGCGCATGGGGTACATTTGGAGGAGCGGTTGTTCTGTGGATGGAAGAGAGGTAGGAGTGTGTGGGGCGAGGAGTGGGTAGTGGTGCACGGGTGGAAGAGCGCCAACAACACATTGCGATAAGTGAGCAGTGGCACGCATGATGAGTACACTACTAGATATTTGGCCTAATGCCACGTGACAAAATCGCAACGCCACTAACTTGGGTGCAATAGGTAGGTCTGTATTGCAACTTTTCAATAAAATGGTGGCAATATGTGACTAAATTACCACAAATAAATTGTGTTGCAATATGTGTGGTTTTCGTTGCAATAGGAAGATGCTCCCACAACCATTTTTTGGATTGTGTTGCAATTGGTTGGGAGTATTGCCATGGCGCGATGGAGTTGCATTAGTATTGATTTTTGTTGCAATTATTTGGTTTTATTGCAACTATATTGGTTTTGGTTGCAATAATCTTCGGTGGTTATTGCACCGAATATTTCCATTCGAGGCAATAACATGTTTCTATTTTCACGGTTTTGTTGGGTTGTAATGCAATTGCTATATCCTTATTGCAACTAGAATCCTAAACGGATGAAGTAACATGTTACTGTTGCCATGGTTAAGTGGTGTTGTTGTAGGTACTTGTTTCTGGTGGGCCTTTGGGTAGGGTTTAGCAGCATTCACTACTATAAGATGGACTTGTTGTCCTGGGCGGTAACGGCCTTTAGTCCCGATTACCGTGCCGGGACAACGATCCCGGGACTAAAGGTGGAACCTTCAGTCCCGGGTCATCGAGCCGGGACTAAAGAGGGACCTTTAGTCCCGGTTCGTGTTACCAACCGGGACTAAAGGCCCTCCAGCCGAGCAAATGTGGCCGCATCCTTTAGTCCCGGTTGGTAACCCCAACCGGAACTAAAGGTTCCTTTTCTTTTTCTTTTTTTTGTTTAATTTGTTTTCAGTTCAGTTACACATATTTGTTTAATATATAATATATTTTTATGTATGTATTCTACGCTGCTAATATAAATACACGCACGCATATAATTACATCTAATTCTCATCTCGAGCATTATTATATTCGAATAAAGTATAAAACTATATATATTATAGATATATATGTATATATACAACACTTTCATAATCTTGTTCTAAAAAATAACGATATCATTAAACATTTAATTTACATCATTTATTCCTTAGGATTAAAGTAGAACTCGCCGTTGGGATTTAGCACTTTTTTTGGAAGAAATCCTGCTATTGACTCTTGAACTGCTTTTAGATGGTCTTTTTGCATGACCCTTTGTTTCAACCATTCAGTCTTGCATTTGAAATAAAAGGAAAAGTATTAATACATATATATATATATATTCATTTAAAAATAAATAAAAAATTGATATATACGTACTCTGAGGACATCTTTAGGAGTTCTTCTTATGTGTGCAGTGATAAATTCACAAACGTAGTATCCACACAAGTTATTACCTGGTTTCCTACCGCAAACACCACTGTACGAGAAGAAGATTATTCTCATCATCTCACACGTAAATTGAAGTATGATATAGTAATTAAACACGTGGGGCACACAAGTTATTACCTGGTTCCTGCCGCAAACACCACTGTACGAGAAGAAGATTATTCTCATCATCTCACACGTAAATTGAAGTACGATATAGTAATTAAACACGTGGGGAAGTATATATAGTACAACTTACTGGTATTTCAACTACATTAAGTGGTGCCTTGCAATCCTTGCAGTGTTGCCAAATAAACTCTTTCCAAACCCTGTGCGACCAATAATGTACGATCGTTAATAAATTATGGCAAAGTCTATTAAATAATAGTTGTGCACCAGAGATCAAAATTACCCCTAGATAATGTCTATCATATCTTGGTATAGTGCCCGCTCTTTTCTCAACGAGTCCAAGATTACTAACCGACTTGAGTTTAACTCAATGACAATGAGTATCTAGTGAAACCTGCATTGGTTTATATACACACGTACATACATATAAGTTGTATTGATATTACATAAAATGTGTAGGCTACATTATTATTAACACTTACTCAAAGTTGTACGGGAAAAGTATTGTTGTCTTGTCGTGCTGCTTCACGAAGAACCTCATGATATTCGTCTGTGCTTTAGATACCCAGAGCTCCTTGACAATAATATCGGTTTTGAATACGATATAAGGATCAATGAAGCCAACACTGGTGTCTTGTATTCTTTGGAGCTCTAACATCTGGAATCTGTATATAAATATAAGTTACATGTGAGGATAATTATATACATGTACGCATGGAAGTGAGTTTATTAAATAAAAGTAAGAATCACTTACAAACAAAAGGAGCTAATGATTGATTTGTCCAGAGCGTCCAAGTGGTATAGTTGATGCAATTCTTCGAAACTAATATGTAAGATGTCATCGCCACGGAAGTAATGATGGTCTCTAAATTTGACAAAGATCCATTGCTGACCCCTGCCACACGCCTGCATGTACCACTTGTTGAGCAAGTACATTTACGTACCCAATTCATTCAGAGCCGTAGGGTTGTACAGACTTTTGCCAAATTTATAAGTCTTCCAAGTATCAACTTCTAGGTTCTGGATTGGAGTTTTGCCCGTCAATTGATCCAAGGTTAAACCAGTTAGTTCAAAAAAAGCATTAAGGTCTTGAACCGACACTTCTCCAGAGTTGTCTGATCGATAGACTTCTATGTTGGAACCATATTCATTAGCAACAACAAGATTTTGCATTGGTTGCTTCTGTTGTCCGAGCTGTGAGACATCCTTCCCTAATGCTCTTTTCCTTTTCTTATGTGCATCATGTGACTTCATGAGGGAGCGGTCATAGTCTGATAGTGGCGGAGGCTTACGAACTTCAAGCATCTTTTTCTTGTGAGCTTCGACCTTCTGCCTCAACAGATCTCGTGGTATGTAAAAGTACGGCTTCTCCTTAAGCTTTGCTTGTCTCTGCTTTTGGATATCTATAAAAAAATCTTTCACTTTTTTGTCTTCTTCAGCTGCTATTTGCTCATCAGTCTTTTCAGGAAGTATTTCTTGAGAAATAACTCTTTTTTTCGGGGTCTTCTTTGCCGCCGAGACCTTAGACGTCTTTGTAGTGCGTCGCTGTGGAGGGGGTGGGGGCGCTGTTGGAGACCGGCGTGGAGGCGATGAGGCCGGTGTTGGAGTCCGGCGTGGAGGCGTTGGAGATTGTTGTGGAGGCGGTGGGGCTGGTGTAGGAGTTGAAGATCGTTGTGGAGGCAATGGGGCCGGTGTAGGAGTTGGAGATCACCGTGGGGATGAAGTCGTCTCGCCCCCCGCGACGCTGTGATGAGATGAGGAATGAATGATTGGGCTAGGCTAGGGGGAGACCCTGATACAAAAACAAGTTGTGGGTCAATTATTTTTGAAGCCAATATAAAATTAATGGAAAATAATATTTCATTCACTTTTATTCGTACCTAGGGTGAGGTAGGGGAAGCGGTGGCGCCCCAGGAATGATGATGAAGCATTTGCGCCATTGAATAAATGTCTTCTCTGCTTCTCCTAGTGTCTTCTCCCCATCACCGCCTTCAATGTCAAGGGGAACATTGTTGTAACATTTGAGCACTCTATCGACCGAGACGCTAGCATATCCAGGTTGAATAACTGACCCATGGATTCTTGGTGTCTTCGTTCGGTCTATTGGAGATACAACCTCGACAGCCACCATGATTGATGCATTATTACCATCTGGAATGTGCAGCTCACATGTTGTTAGAGGCTCGGTAATGTCATCAACAGGGATGCGCAACCCAGCGTCACCTTGAATAACTGGCAGCTCCGTGGAATCACAACTGCTTTTCATCTGACCAACGGGGCTAATGGTGACTCCTGACGTTGATTGCGATTGCATTTGACTCATTGCTAGCTGCACTTGCCTCTTGATCTCCTCCTGCATTCTTGCCTCAAGAGATTTTTCTCGTTCACGTGATTCAAGCAATGCTTGTCGTGACTCATTAACAAATTGCTCCAATACACGGATTCGGTCTGCCTCCTCATCCTTCTTTCTCTGGCGGCTTCTGTAGGTATCCTTGTCTGCTGGAAATGCTTGTAGCCATGGAACCGCCGTGGCTCCGTCACGGCTAGGGATGCGCGCATCTGCGTGGGGGTGCCGTCCGCGCGGGACGGGACGGGACGGGACGGGACGCACCGCCGCCAGAGACCCTGCCGAGCGAGTGGGATGGGCGCCGCCGCCTCTGGATTCTGGAACCGCTGCTGTCGACGGGATGGCCATGCGCCGATGAGAAGGGGCGCGGAGGGGCCGAGGATGGACCGCGGTGAGGGCTGTCGCCGCCGCCTCAGGAGGCACCGGAATTTTTTTTCCGAATCCAAATGCGGAGGAGAGAGAAGTAATATAGGACCGATTGTTTAGGCCATCGGTTAATGGATCCACACAATTGACCCGCTTGACGCCCGTCATGTGTGCGGGAGGATATATATATATATAGAACTACTATCCTGTAGCTGGCTACAGAATAACTTATTCTGTAGCCACTTTGAGTTATGATAATTACTATGTTAATTTACGAGATTATAGTAACTCCTTACTAAGTGGTTTAATATAATGTTATGGTAAATATCCCCATGTGTTATAGTAACCCAACTATCGTAAATATGTATTGACATTATGGTAAATTAGTATATAAAATTATAGTAAATGGAGGTGGCTACAGAATAACTTATTTTGTAGCCGGCTACTGAATAGCCTCTCCCTATATATATATATATATATATATATATATATATATATATATATATATATATATATAGAGAGAGAGAGAGAGAGAGAGAGAATATATTCAGTAGCCAGCTACAAAATAAGTTATTTGTAGCTACCTTTATTTACGATAATTTTATATACTAATTTACGATAATGTCAATACATATTTACGATAGTTGGGTTATTATAACATATGGGGATATTTACCATAACGTTATAGTAAACCACTTAGTAAAGAATTACTATAATCTCGTAAATTAACATAGTAATTATTGTAACTCAAAGTGGCCACAGAATAAGTTATTTTGTAGCCAGCTACAGGGTAGTAGTCATATATTATAGGGAGAATATATTCAGTAGCTAGCTACAAAATAAGTTATTCTATAGCGACCTCCATTTACGATAATTTTATATACTAATTTACGATAATGTCAATACATATTTACGATAGTTGGGTTACTATAACACATGGGGATATTTACTATAACGTTATAGTAAACCACTTAGTAAGAAGTTACTATAATCTCGTAAATTAACATAGTAATTATCGTAACACAAAGTGGCTACAGAATAAGTTATTTTGTAGCTAGCTATAGGGTAGTGTGTGTGTGTGTGTGTATATATATATATATATATATATATATATATATATATATATATATATATATATATATATATAGAACTACTACTCTGTAGCTGGCTACAAAATAACTTATTCTGTAGCCACTTTGAGTTACGATAATTACTATATTAATTTATGAGATTATAGTAACTCCTTACTAAGTGGTTTACTATAACGTTATGGTAAATATCCCCGTGTGTTATAGTAACCCAACTATAGTAAATATATATTGACATTATGGTAAATTAGTATATAAAATTATGGTAAATAGAGGTGGCTACAGAATAACTTATTCTGTAGCTGGCTACTGAATAGCCTCTCCCTATATATATATATATATATATATATATATATATATATATATATATATATATATATATATATATATATATATATATACACGTGCGCGTACAAAAGCTGTTGTTACTGTTATCCTGTAACATCTTTACTGAAAAATTAGGCGGGAGATCGACTTTATATATGTGGGGTTGCCCGGAGTTTATCGCAGGTACGGTGCATGGCATACGCTATGCATGCAATGCAATCAGATAACCCCACGCAAGCTATCTGTCCATGCATGCATGTATCGGTCAATGTCCACAATCCAACACTGCTTTGACATTCTTGTGCACCACATGTATGCACAAAGCCATTATTGCATACTGCGAGGGCTACCTAGCTATGTATGCTAGCTAGTACTATTTAATTACACACGAACGCATACATCATCATATTATATATTTGCATGGACGAAACAAAATGGGTCAAAATGAGTGGACAATCATGCTGCAAACAAAACATCGGTCAGGACCGAGCTGGAGAGGACACGTGGATGTGCACGTGTCAACATGGCATTTTATGTGCATTCGATTTCCCATATTATAATAAAATGAAAGGTGGCGAAGATAGCTAGTCGTCGACCGATCGATCACTACCTAGCTTAGGTTATCCATGCATAGTGATGGATGATGCACAGAGATATATAGCCTATTTGAGTGGAGTCCACAGTGATTACCTGTGGTGATTTTGTTTAATTAGTCGGGGGATTCCATGACAAAAAGAGACTAATTTAGTCGGTGGATTAGATTTTCTATTACGTGTGTGCTAAATTAAACTAATAACGATGTGGGTTGGATTACGTGCGTATGTATATGTACGCGTGCAGGACCACATAGTGGAATCGATATGATCACAGGTAGCTCCTCCGTTTCAAATTATAAATGGTTCTACCGTTTATAGATATATACCATTTTGCTACCCATCCATCTAAACATTATGTATAGATATGATATATACTTAAAGCCAAATAGAAGTGTTTGGAAAAGCTAAAACGACTTATAATTGAAATAGAGGGGTAGTAAAGAACTAATATCTTTCCGGGGAGTAGTGATGTATAACATATATCTACTTTTTTAGCTACATAAACATTTAGCAATTAGCATTGTCCCATGTATCAATGTCGGTTTCTTTTAAACCACTAGTGATGAAGTAGTATCACTACTAGATCTAATCATCACTATAAACTGCCAGTGCTAATAGCACCATGGTAGTGTTACGAGATCAAGACCGATATTTTAATCAAATTGGATTTTATAAGCCGGGCACTCATGTCCACTCTCCTCTCCCTCCCTGGTACTTCCTCCTATTCGATCCGATCCGCTTCCTCCCTCATTCTTTTTCTCCCGACCGCTCCCCTCTCCCTCTCTCCTCCCCGATCTTGCCCCCAAGGAAACTATTGACACCAATGATGAAGAGAAAGGCTCCACTGATGACTCTACCCCTCTATCTCCCACACCGACACTCTTGACCCTCTTCCATTCACCCTCAGTCCCTTCATCTCCATTCCTTTTCGGCCCACTCCCTCCCTTTTTTTCTCAGATCTCCCTCGATGGCACTCTATTGCCCTCTCACAGGCAGAGAGTTGCTCACTTTGGCAGTTAGGAGTAGCGGTAGCATGTGGGTAGATCATATGTGGAGAAGCAAGCAATGATGTCTACGCATGGGGTACATTTGGAGGCGCGGTTGTTCTGTGGGTGGAAGAGAGGTAGGAGTGTGTGGGACGAGGAGTGGGTAGTGGTGCACGGGTGGAAGAGCGCCAACAACACATTGCGATAAGCGAGCAGTGGCACGCATGATGAGTACACTACTACATATTTGGCCTAATGCCACGTGACAAAATCGCAACGCCACTAACTTGGGTGCAATAGGTAGGTCTGTATTGCAACTTTTCAATAAAATGGTGGCAATATGTGACTAAATTACCACAAATAAATTGTGTTGCAATATGTGTGGCTTTCGTTGCAATAGGAAGATGCTCCCACAACCATTTTTTGGATTGTGTTGCAATTGGTTGCGAGTATTGCCATGGCGCGATGGAGTTGCATTAGTATTTATTTTTGTTGCAATTATTTGGTTTTATTGCAACTATATTGGTTTTGGTTGCAATAATCTTCAGTGGTTATTGCACCAAATATTTCCATTCGATGCAATAACATGTTTCTATTTTCACGGTTTTGTTGGGTTGTAATAATTTTCAATGGCGTTGCAATTGCTATATGCTTATTGCAACTAGAATCCTAAACGGATGAAGTAACATGTTACTGTTGCCATGGTTAAGTGGTGTTGTTGTAGGTACTTGTTTCTGGTGGGCCTTTGGGTAGGGTTTAGCAGCATTGCACGTATGTGACCATCTGGTTCTCTCGCCATCGTGATCTTGTAACACGCGCCGATGACTGGGGTGTCGCTCGTCGTCGCGATCGTGTGAAGCACCGGCGGTGCTGGTGGGTATCTTAAGACGACCGCCTCCGTTCATCAATGATTTTCGAAGGCAGATGTTCTAAGAACCCGTCTCCTAAATCAATTTACGGAGGCAGGTGTCTTAAAATGTCCTCTCTATCAATAAAATTGCATCAAAAAACAATTCATAACTTTTCTTAAAAAAATAATTCATAACTTTTTCATATAAACTTAGATGAAGACAAACTTTATATCAAATTGCAGCTCTCGACACGATCTACATCTCAGTAGTTGAAAAGTCTTTAATTTGAATTTGTTTAGAATCCCAAAAATTTGTTCTAAGTTTATAGATTTTGAAATTTAAAATTTAATTTTTTTAAACAACCTCAGATGTTGAAATTATCTATACCAAGGTTGTAGGTATCAATACAATCTACAACTTTGTAGTTGAAAAGTTTTTTATTTGAAGTCATTTAGATTCACAAATATGTGTCCTAAGTTCATAAATTTTGAAATTCAAAATTTAGAATTTCTAAACAACCTTGAATGTCCACATGGTTAATACCAAAGTTGTAGTGGCCGACCTAATCTACATGTTTGTTGTTAATAAATTATTGATTTGAAGTTTTTAGGGTCTGAAATATTTGTTTTAAATTCTCAATTTTGAGATTCATTTTTTTTTATTTTTTCAAACAATCTCTGATGGAGATACATCCTATACTAAAGTTGTAGTGCTCGACAAAATTTAAAACTTTGTAGTTAAAAGTTTTTTCATCTGAGTTCATTTAGTAACTAAAATATTTAATATGGAACGACCAGTTGACCGAGTTGGTCAGTGCAGGGATTCACTCTCGTGGCATCGACCACAGCGACCAGGAGGGAAAAAAACTCTCTTATCTGTCTCACATTTAAAGCACAGGACTGTGGCCAGCTCATCTCACGGAGTTGTGGTGCCGCTGTGTAAGGGTGGGGCAGGGGTTCGGGGGTTTTCTCGATCTGCGTGAGAAGATCTTCTTCTTAAGCCGGAATACTCGGGTGTTATCTAGCCACCGCGGATTGAGTTTTTTTTAAGATTACGAAGTGTAGATATAAAAAGATAACAAATTACACATAGACACATGCATGAGTGTGTAATGCAGTGGTAGAGAGGTGGTAGAGATGAATGATAGGTCGTGTGTATGATTCCACGAGTTGCAAATTTTGTGTTTTTGGGTTTTTTAAGACCAACTGAGGCGGACGCGCGCCCTGCCCGCTTTAGATGCCCGGAAATGACTGGCTAGGAAAATCCCGTCTGTAGCAGTGTTTTTTCTTAAAAAATGAAAATATGTTTAAAAAACACTAATATTTTTTTTTGCAAAGAATGATTTAAATGCAACCCATTTTAACTTATTGCATTGAAAAAGAATTATAACTGATAAAATACAATTGTTAGCAAGGAAGGAAGACAAAGAAACGCTACTGAATCACATCGAAACTACGATGCTGATAGTAGTTCCCAGAGAGAGAGAGAACAGAGAAATGTTTCTAGTCTGAAACGTTTCATTTTGACATAATAGATTCTCGGGTTTCAATCAAACAAAGAATCCAGAATGTTTCTCCTACCTAAACGTCCTCTTAAACATTGTAGGATTCCAGGATCATTGCTTAACGAGGAGTCTGTTTTAGTCGCCGATGCACACCACTGTCACAGTCTAAACCTTCTTCTTGGTTGTCCACATGGAACCGAAGCGCGTGGAGGCCATGCGCCAAGACGCCAACCACATGGGCCCCTGCCTCGGGATCCGTGCAGCTGCAGGCCTTCCTCCGCCGGTAATCTCGGGCGACCGGCATGGCAGGACATGCATGGCTACGAGACACACAAGACAACTAACACAAATACAGATGACAACCATGGGAGGAAAGGGTTTTGCTCTTTTGCCATTGTTCAGCTTTGTCCTCTCCCAACCGTCTCTTCTATTTTTGTTCCCTCCCACTTGTACATCATCCTACAGATACCGTAGCGCTTACACAGATGAGTATTGTTCCCTCCCAGGATTTTTTAGATTTGAAAAATCATCGTCATCTCAGGTTGGTAATACGAGCCGGTGGTGACAATTCATTACCACCGTCCACTTTGACTGATAAAGGGCACGGCAAAAACCAGCACTATCGGCAGTGAAAATGTTTGTGTAGTAGTGAAATAACCCATGACTTGTGAGAAGAGTATTGTTTCGATGGTTAGCGGAGTTGATGGCACCCCTATCTACTAGGGGACAAACTATAGGTTTGGCGTGGCATGAGAGTACCCCTCCGTTTGGCAGTGTCTCACGAAATCATTTATATAGTAGTGTGACGTGTCTATGGTGACTATGTTAATCTCAAGTTCAGTGGTTTGGGTCTCCATTATGTGAGCGTCCATATGACCACTATATTTTTCTAAAAGAAAGATGCTGTGCTTGCATGTGGAATATATATGTTACAGTAGGTA
This sequence comes from Miscanthus floridulus, assembly GCF_019320115.1. NCBI lineage: Eukaryota > Viridiplantae > Streptophyta > Magnoliopsida > Poales > Poaceae > Miscanthus > Miscanthus floridulus. The sequence continues at coordinate 10,192,949 of NC_089583.1, read as the reverse complement.
AAGGTAATGGTCTAGAGGGGACTAGCGTGTTCGCGTCTGATACATAGGAAATCTTTCTTTTTCCTGCCACCATAGAACTATGGAGGTATCCTTGTGTTTCAATCTCCAAATCGATATCGATTTCAGTGCAGGGCTCAAAGAATATATAGACGTAATAAAGAGTCAAATACAGTGCATCTCGTTGAACACTCTAGACCATGAGGTGGATAACATCACATAAATATGCATATAGTCTAAAACAGGAGGGGTACTTTCAGGGGTGCGGCGAGCCGGCGGCGGGTGATCCTTGGTGTTGCCCCTAATGTCCATGCATGGATACTTGTGAAGTTACACGCGTATGCGTATGCGTATGCTCCATTGCTAGCATTTCTATTAATAACTGATAAGGGTATAGCAGGAGATCAGTTATCCATAAATATTGTCATGTTATTTATATTAATATATTTAACACATGATTCAGCATTTCTTTCACAAATGTATAAATAGTTATTTTTCGACTCAGCTTCGTTTTTTCATTCTTGGAACTGACTCCATACCTACATTAGTAATCACACTGCCTTAACTTCTGTTCTTACACAGTAGACTGAGACTTATGCAACCTATGTTGATATAATTATTTGTGTGTTCAAAGAATAAGGTCCCCTTAAAAGTAGACGCCTACCTTTTGTCTAAGCTTCTATCGTTCTTAATTCAACTTCATTCTGTTTTCAGTAATCTGTAGTACTGATATAGTATATAGCCATTGCAGGTCCAAGACATCACCTGAAGCAAGAAGACAACATTGGCAGATTGATAGCGGTAGCTAGAATTGAGAATTTATGTTTTATAGCTGGCTAAATGTTTTTGTTGTTGTTTTTTTGTTAAATTTAGCTGTATAATACACATTATCTGAATGGCGTATGTATAGGACAAATTTCTATAATATACTAAAAATGATGCAATGAATTGGAATCTCTCTTAATTGTCTTGATAGACTCTATTTATGTGACGAAGTACCACCGTAGTTTGGTTGTCTTCATGTGCATCCTTGAAATAAAGCCGTGACGTTAGCACAGACACTATACTAATAGTCTAAAACATGAGGGGTACTTTCAGGGGTGCGGCAAGCCGGTGGCGGGTGATCCTTGGTGTTGCCCCAGGGGCCAGGGACCTTCCCTTGGTGTTGCCTCTAATGTCCATGCATGGATACTTGTGAGGTTACACGCGTATGCGTATGGGTATGCTCCATTGCTAGCAAGCTCCACAACTGTAGCGCTGTCGTCAGCTTGCATGTGTGCCTTGAAGTATACTCTAACCAATATTTTGGGTATCAATCTGGAGCATATATTTCTTGTGGGGACACCATATGGTCTTGCACAAGTTCAAAATAATAGGAACAAGATTTATTATTAGCTCAGTTGATTAGGTTCCTTACGGTAAAACCTGCCCTCCTCTCCTGGATTCAAGTCGTTGACTTGACACGAGTATTTGTATTTTTTCTAGATCTATTCTAAGATCTAACGATGCTATTCTTTAATTGGTAAACGGCATGCCCATTGACAGCGAGGTGCCTGTGTTGACCTCGTCAGTCATAAGATTTGTGGTGCTATTTGTGCTTTTTATTAAACATCTAGTTCGTCTGCACAATACACTCTCTAATTAGCTTGTTAATTATAATTAGTGTTTTGCTTGTTTGCTCTCTCCAATTGATCCCAATGATATCTATATTATTTAGGATTAGTCTTCCAATTATTTTCCTAATATCCATTGTTCATGTTATTACTGTGATTCTTTTTCTGGCCTAAGAATTAGAATGATTGAGTGAAGGTTAGAGACATATGCTATTTAATTTTCCCCTTTTTATCTACAATATTTAATGTTCTTTTTAAGTTCGCAGTTTTCTTTCGTATTGTAACACAAACATTTATTTGGTTGTTGATGTGTATGTATTTTTTCGTGCATGATCATTGTTGGTTTGAACGTCCCCCCCCCCCCCCCCCCCACCCATGGCCAAATCGTGGCTTTGCTCCTGTCAAAATATTCCACTATGGCCAAGTTTAAAATGGTACTTACACTACCTAAAACTACAAGGTCGAGTACTTCATTTGGGCACCCTTGTGAAACCTCAGTCCCCTCCAATCCTCATGGTTTATGGATGAAACAAACAAGGCCTCATTGGTATCTCATTAGTAAACACATATATTTAGCATAAGCAATACATCCCAAACACATGGCATTGGGTACTACTTCCTCATGAGACCTTAACCAATATAAACATGGCTTGTTTTGTGCTACCATCTAACTTTGACTCGTGCACAATGGCATATCATCAATCTGCCGGTGACGAAACATCAATAACGAATACTTTAGAAAATTTTACTATTTTTACAAATTTATTTAAACCCTAAGGATTTGGATTGCGAAACCCCCTTTCCAAACGGGGGCTCAAATTGGTAGAATTAATACGCTAACTTAGTTAGGATATTGGTGTGTTGTAGTCAACTTTGGTGTAAGAAGAAATCTTCAATCCAGTCAATCAAGATTTTTACAAGGTTGATTCCAAGTGCTTTGGGTCTATATATATACGCAAATCATTATGAAAAATGCTTCATATTAAATATTAAAATAGTATATATGAAGACAGTGTGCGCCTAGCTTCTTAAAATCATGTTTACTCTCTCGATGGTAAAAATAAGTCCATTATAATACCGTCATGGTTATTTGATTAATCAACCTTATCTTTAAAGTTGACGCTTTTAGCACTTTGTTTAAGATGACTTTGACTCTGTTAAGACTTAAGGTAGGGTCGGTGTTTCGAGTAAGTACCGGCTAGTAAATTTGTATATTGCACGTCTGACCCGGATGGTGTGCTAAGAGGATACAAGGATTATACTGGTTCGGGTCGAATGTCCCTACGTCCAGTTTCGAGCTGCTCATGTTATTAGCACTGAGTTTGTAGTAGGGAGTTACAAACTAGCGAGAGAGGGAGGTAGCTCCCAAGTCTCTGGTGTGATACGGTGTGTTTGTTCGATGAATCGATGTCCCTAGTGGGATGCCCTGCTTTCCCTTTTATAGGTCAAAAGAAAGTAGGGGTTACAACCGAAGGAAAGAGGAGAAAAAGAAAGAGAACTAAGGCTCCCAGAGGTGCACCGTCCTCCTCGTGGGTCCCACTAACCCTGTAGATCATGGTGGTAGTGGCGTCATACCAGGGTCCTGTTGGTTGCTGCAGCTTACGTGCAGGCGTCGCGCGCCTTTCTTGTCTTCCATTCCATCCGAGCGGATGGAATGGTCAAAGGGTCCCCTGACAGAAAGCCATGTGGGGGCTAGCGGTACAGTGCCAGTCAACTGACGCCGGTTGACTGATGTTGGATGGTGGTCAGGCAGGGAGTTGGCAGCACAGTGCTGTCCTGTTGACGCGATGGGCGATGTGAGTTTCCTAGCATGGCCCGATGCGACCGCCAGTCGCATCAGGACACATCCAAGACGTGATCCCAGGCGTGCGCTTCCATGCCATAGTGGTTGAAGTGGTTCGAGTCCTACCCTGGGACCACTACTTTGGTTCGGTAGCAGATCCGATCCCCAAGGATCAGGTGAGGCAGAAATCTCTCCCTAGGAGCCAGGCAAGATGGAATCTGACCCATGGGGGTCGGACAAGGCGGGGCCCTCCCCGTGGGACCTGACGAGGTGTGTCCCAGCCCCTAGGGGTCGGACAATGTGGAAACCTCATCCTCGGTGTTGGACGAGGCAGGGCCCAACCCCTAGGGGTTGGACGAGGCGAAAACCTCATCCTCGACATCAGATGAGGCGTGGCCTGTCCCCTGGCAGTCGAACGAGGCGGAAACTTCGCACTCGGAGTCAGATGGGGCCGTAGTTGCATCTTTAACCATTGTATGAGGCGACATGATGCTCTTTAATCCTTTAGCTTAGATACCCGGTTATAGATATCCGATAGTAGCCCCCGAGCCTTTGGAGGAGTGAGACACTCCCGCAAAGGCTTTTTTCGTGATTTGTTGCTCCCGTGGCCGTTATGCCATGGAGGCAGGTTGTTATTGGAACTTCGGCGTTTTTCCCCTCGATTCGTTATACCACATAGGGTAACCGTGTAGGATTTAGATACCAAGCCTCTATGTGAGAGATTGGCAAATGTGGACACGGGTGCCCAGACCCTAGGGAGGAGACGCGCTAGTAATTCGTTTTCCATCGGGTGCGCGCGAGCGCACTTGGTGGGTGTGGCCCCCGAGCCTTTGGAGGAGTGAGACACTCCTGCAAAGGCTTTTTCCGGTCCATTGCTTGAGGGCGTGAAAGGATCAAGATGCCCAAGAGGGGGGGGGGGTGAATTGGGCTAATTCTAAATTTTCTTGCAATAATTAAATCCTATGGTTAGCCCAATTAACCCCTTGTGCCTAGAAAAGTGTTTCTATCAATCTAACGCACAAAGGACTTGCAATCTATGTTCCAAACTTACTCTAGCATGGTAATTCTATGAATGTAAAAACAAGTATTGAATTGCTTAAAGTAAATGCTCAAAGTAAATAGGGAGAGAGGAACACGGCGATGTTTTGCCAAGGTATTGGAGAGTCGCCACTCCCCACTAGTCCTCGTTGGAGCACCCGCACAAGGGTGTAGCTCCTCCTTGATCCGTGCAAGGATCAAGTGCTCTCTACAGGTTGATTCTTCGACACTCCGTCGTGGTGAATCACCCAAAACCGCTCACAACTTGAGTTGGGTCACCCACAAGCTCTGCCGGGTGATTACCAAGCTCCCAATCACCACCAAGCCGTCTAGGTGATGGCGATCACCAAGAGTAACAAGCACGAACTCTCACTTGACCACTCGAAGCCTAATGAGAATGGTGGATGCACACTTTGCTACTCTTGATTCACTAATGAGGCTACTCTCTTGGATTCTCAAATCTCAATCACCTCACTAGGACCTTGCTCTTCTTGGCACTCACAAACGTGTTTCTCAGCTGTTGGAATGAGCAAAAGTGACTCCACATATGAGCGGAGCTTCTATTTATAAGGCAGCTTGAAAAACGAACCATTATGTGCCTCTGCGGGGTGACCGGACGCTCCGGTCAGTTCAACCCGCACACCAGTGTTTAAGTGTTGATCAGACGCTGGCAGGGTCCGATCACCACTGACCGGACGCGTTCGATCGCATTAAATCCTCACTGGATGCTTACTGTATTCGACCGGACGTAGGATCCTCAGGGTCCGATCAATACTGACCAGTCACGTCCGGTCGCAGAATTCCTTCTTTGGAACCTTACTGGAGTCGACCGGACGCTGGTCCTCAGCGTCTGGTCACTCAACCACTCAGCGTCCGATCGCACTGAATGCAATCACCTTGGTCAAATGAACTGATCGGACCCTACGGCCAGCGTCCGATCGCACCGGAGCCAGCGTCCGGTCAGCATTTGACCCTCCATTCACTTCCAACTCTCGAACATATGTGAACGAAGTTTGCTCCATAGGATCATAGGGTTGTTGTGGAGCTACCTAGTGCTAGTTTTAACAAGTGTGCACCACACCTAACTCACTAGACTCATCTAGGTCAAGCTACCCGTCCATACCCCCCTTAATAGTACGGCCAAAGGAAAAACAAAGTCCTAAACTACTCTAAGTGTCTCTCCAACTCCAATCGACACTTAGAACTAGTCATCCTTAACCTTGTCATCCATCCTTTGAAAACCGAAATGATTTCCATCGTAGGGGCATGACCACCTTGGTTGCCCGATTGATCTCCATTACCATGACCTAACTTAATTGCCTCTACAAAACACACGTTAGTCATAGTAATCTTGTATTGTCATTAATCACCGAAACCCAACAAGAGGCCTAGATGCTTTCAATCTCCCCCTTTTTGGTGATTGATGACAATACCACCTCGAGTATGTGAAAGAGTGAGGTTTTTGACATGCTTGGTTCATATAAGCTTTTGTCAATACGAACTGAAGAGTTAAGCAAGCTTATATGTCCCAAGACAACATAATGTACTCAAAGGATATGAAATAAGCATGAGTACAAGTGGTGAAGCTCATTTGCATCGGAGTATAACCGTGGAAGCAAGGCAAATGAGCACAATACAAATGATATGACATATTAATGAATTCAAAATAGAGAGCACACATGTCATATATCACAATCACGTAGGTATCACTATCATATAGATATAATAGTATGCATGAAAGTAAACACACGAATGCATAATAGTAATAGTGTATCACACAAATAAAACTCCAAATGTATATAATAGTCTAATAGCTAACTAAGCTAAGCTAAGCTCCCCCTAAAAGTCACTCCCCCTAAGTCTACATACTCGAACCCTCTCCCCCTTTGGTGTCAAACACCAAAACCTAAGGGTCAGTCGGTGGGGCTACAGCGGAAGAGCCGGGTGCTGAGGTACGAGGAGCAAGCTAAAACTGGGCGCCATCATCATCTGACCCTGAGCTCTGTACTGACTGACCCTTTGTGGCTAGAAGTGTCTCTGAAGCGGTCTAGGTCTGAGCTAGGGTAGGTATATCTGTTGTAGGATCTGAAGATGCGACAGAAGAAGGGAGCCTCTGAGTAGTCACGGCGATAGGAGCTACTGTAGAGGGACCTGGGGCATACATATGTGGCGGTGTAGGCATCCTTGTCAACTCGCTAAAAGATGCTCCAAGACTTCTGGAGACTGACGTGTTAGGTACAAATAGCGAGGGTGACTGATCCGGTGAGAAGCCCATATGATATGGTGTGAACTATGGGGCTACCACTGGCGAGGATAACCACTGGGACACCTATACTATGGGAGAAGCAAATGGAGCTGGAGGCTATCCCTGACTTTGAAGCCCACTGGGCTGTACTGCTAGAGTCATCATAGTGGTGGCAGGCTGAGGAAGTTGGGGTGAAGGCTGTGATTGTGGAGCCCCAAGTGTTGTTACTACATGCTGCATAAATCCCATAAGCTGCTGCTACATGAGTAACTGCTGCTGATGCATCTGCTGCTACTGCTGCTGGAGGATCTGCTACTGTCGCTGGAACTCGTCCTGACGAGCCTAAAACTATGTAAAGTTGGCAGCGGTCTCCTGAGCCTGTCGTGTCTGATCCTGCTGCATCCGCTCAAGAATAGCAATCAAAGCGGGGTCCGTCTATGGTGCAGGTGGAGCAGAGCTGGAACTGCCGGCCTTTGCATCGTGTCTGTATGGAGGCATCTGAGGAATAGGCAGGTAGTCGTCATCTGAACTGTCACTAGACTCGCTCCTCTCCTCCTAAGCCTTAAGCTGCTCCTCCTTAGTAGCGGCTATGCCTCTGATAATCTCGTCCTGCTGAGCTGCGGACTCTAGTACATCTGGATGACGGTGAGACTAAGTGGGTGCCCGTGGTGTGCTATGCCTGATCCTCTGTGCCATGTTATAAGTTGGAAACTCTATGGTGGCACCTCTGTACTCTACAACCATCTCTGGTGTCCTAACATGCACAGCCTTAAGCATAAGAAATGTGATCCAATGTGCATATGGAAGCTGTCTACGACCCTTGAAGCCCTCAGCTATTGTGTCCTCCATCTCAGACAGAAGAAGATTAGAAATATCAAACACTGTCTGCTGCATCAGGGCATTGAGGAGCCAAAGCTGTAGGAGAGTCAGACCCTCTCTATATCCCATTCTAGGAAGTAGTGTCCTCCTGATAATAGCCTCTAGAACTCTAGCTATAGGAGTAAGGTCACTGGGGTTCCTCCTTGACCCCTCACCAAAGGGCTCCTTGAAGCAATGGTGCACAAGATCTGTAGGGGGCACCAAACCACCATGAGGGCGCCTGGGAGGCTATTGCTGTCCATAACAAACCTCATGTAACCTAATAGGTTGCTCCTATAACCTCAGTATCTCCCTGGCCCTCTGACTCATCATCCTGTAGTCTCTGCCTCTAAATGCAAAGTGAATATATCTATGCTATGGGTCAATATAGAGAGAAGCATAAAACTAACGAACCCAAGATGGAACATATACTCTAGTCCATCTAATCAAATCTGTTAGCCCCAGCAGATATGCAAGGTAGGGGCGAATATGCTCTCCAGCTGCTGTGACTATAGCCTCAATGCTGCAAACCCGCTGAGATCTAAAAACTGCTCCACTGTTCAGATATGCATTGTAGAAGTCTTCCTGGAGTGGTGTATAGAATCCCTCTGAAGCTCTCTCATCCCTCCTGGGTGGAAACCGCACATCAAACTCCACAAAGCGAAGCTGCTAAACCTGCTTGGCCGTGGTGGCCCTCAAGTCAAGGTGGGTCACTAGAGGTGGACCCTGTGGATGAGGTGGTGGACGTGATCCCCTCCGCTATGTTGGCGGCCTCGGTGACACTGGAACCCGGGTATGACCAGAGTGGCGTAGCAGTGGCTGGGGTGCCTGCTCGGTCTCCTCGACCTGCTGGCCCTCCTCACCCACCTAAGGCTGCTGTGACTACTATCCCTCTTGTGTCTCTTGAGCTAGCTGTGGCTCTACTGGTGGGGGCTGCTGCTGTGACTCCTGCTGTGACTCCCCCTAAGGCTGAGGATCCACAATGAGAAGACGTCGTCCTGCCATCATGATAGTCCCAGGTGGACTACCATGAAGACGCTCAATGCGCTCAAGTTTGCCCTACGCGTCTGGTGCCAGATGATCTGCAATGACAACTCCACTATGGGCACCTCCTCTCTCGGCACGCTCTACGACCTCAGCAACTGCTGCTTTTCTCGCTGTCTCTGCATCATGGTACTTGTGCTTCTTTGATGCAACCTGCTTCATTGCCTTGCCTTTAGTTCCTATGGGCAAGCGAGGCGGAGGCCTTCGATCATCATCTCCTAGACCACCACCTACATTCTTGGTGCGAGCCATCTAATCAGACTAGAATCACTGCCGCTGACAAGATCAACTGTCCACTAACACTTTTGAGGCTTGGCCTCGATCCGTACTCGTGAGCTTGGCTCCGAGTTGACTGACAACTGCACCTGTCACCTTAATGGCACTGACTCGCTGCATGATGGAATAGATGGATATACAAGTTAATACGATATATCTAATAGATGCGAAAACCTATGAGAGCAAGCAATGTAGGTACAAAATTCAATCGACTGGCTTGCTACCTGATGAAACGGCGATCCGATGAAAAGAGAAGTGACACGCGGGGGGAACACCGGGACCGCTAGGGTCAGGGTTCGTAATGAATCGATGGCCCTGGTTGAAATTTAGGTCAAAGCTTTGAAACCGATCTAGATCAAAGCAAAGTGGATGCTAGGGCATGGCCTTACCGGTGCTGGACGGCAGAGGATCGGCTGTGGAACACGGTGGCATAGGCCACGGCAAGGAGAAGCACAGTGTAGAGACCCAACGGCGCTGGAACAGAGGCGCGTGGGTGGAACTTGCCGCGGTGGCTCGGTGACGCTTGAGAACAGCGTGGCGCTGGCGCGGGGAAGTGCTGTGCGGGCGCGACGGTGATGGAGGCACGACGGCGTGGGCAGAGGCGAGCGCGGGGAGTACTTTAGCGGCTAGGGCTTGCGATGGCACGGCGACGATGTCGGCGGCTTGCAGCTAGGGCAAGGAGCAGATGCAGGATAAAAATGGTATGGCTTGGTTAAATAGGGTCCCCCACGTGAGTAGAAAAGGAAACAGATGAGAAGTCTAGAAAACACACGTTTTCTACTGACCGGACGCTCCGGTGGTAGCGACCGGATGCTATCACCCAACGTCTGGTCGATTCTAGAGAGGTCCAAATCCTCTGGAATCATGACCGAACGTGTCCGGTGGACACCGACCGGACGCAACCAGAGTCCGGTCAACTTAGCCTTCGTCTTCTTCACATGACCGGATGCTGAGATGTCTTCTGACCGGACGCTGAAAGACAGAGTCCGGTCACTCTTTTCCAGCAAATCTTCAATGTTCCTCCGTGCTGCCTGTTCTCAATCAAGTCCCAACTTGAATAAGGTCCAAATAAATACCAATTGGGACTGATGTGAGTGACCTCTCTCAAACCCTCATATTTTTCAAAAATATTTTGCCTTAGGCTATAATTCTTTTTAAGAAAATAGGCAATAAGAGGGCAAATGGAACAAAATGACAAAACAACATCCATGCATATGCAATACTTGTAAGTAAATCTAGTTGCTTGTCAAGTTTGATCCAAGGTTAAGCTTCTTCACATGCTTTTCGGACGGTTATCTTAACCATGTTAGACAAGCCCTATATCAACAACAACAACAAAACCTTTAAGTCCCAAACAAGTTGGGGTAGGCTAGAGTTAAAACCCAACAGAAGCAATCAAGGTTCAGGCACGTGAATAGCTGTCTTCCAAGCACTCCTATCTAAGGCTAAGTCTTTGGGTATATTCCATCCTTTCAAGTCTCCTTTTATTGCCTCTACCCAAGTCAACTTCGGTCTTCCTCTGCCTCTCTTCACGTTACTGTCCTGACTTAGGATTCCACTACGCACCGGTGCATCTAGAGGTCTCCGTTGCACATGTCCAAACCATCTCAACCGGTGTTGGACAAGCTTTTCTTCAATTGGCGCTACCCCTAATCTCTCACGTATATCATCGTTCCGAACTCGATCCCTTCTTGTATGACCGCAAATCCAACGCAACATACGCATTTCCGCGACACTTAGCTGTTGAATATGTCATCTTTTCGTAGGCCAACATTCTGCACCATACAACATAGCAGGTCTAATCGCCGTCCTATAAAACTTGCCTTTTACCTTCTGTGGTACCCTTTTGTCACATAGGACACCAGACAAGCCCTATATGCATTGCCAAAAATTAAACATGTTGTATATTACAATAAATGCAAGGGACAACACAAGCTCATCTTTTAGTGAAGTTACTAAAATCAAGTACATTGTGCTCATTCCGCAATCTACAAAATATAGCCTCATCTAGCGGTTTAGTGAAGATATCCGCTAATTGATCTTCGGTTCTTACACCTTCTAGTGATATATCATTTTTAGCAACATGATCTCTTAGAAAGTGATGGCGGATATCTATGTGCTTGGTGCGAGAGTGTTGAACCAGATTATTTGCAAGTTTTACCGCACTTTCATTATCGCACAAAAGAGGTACCTTTTCTAGAACTACACCATAGTCTAGCAAAGTTTGTTTCATGTATAATATTTGTGCACAACAAGCACCCGCGGCAATGTATTCTGCTTTGGCGGTGGACAAAGCCACACTATTTTGTTTCTTGGAGGACCAAGACACAAGTGATCTACCAAGCAAATGGCATCCTCTGGATGTGCTCTTTCTATCAACTTTGCAACCGGCATAATCCGAATTGGAATAGCCAACTAATTCAAATATAGCTCCTTTGGGATACCAAAGGCCAATGCTTGGTGTGTTCTTAAGATATCTAAGGATTCTTTTTACGGCAATTAAATGTGTTTCCTTAGGATTAGCTTGAAATCTAGCACACATACACACACTAAACATGATGTTGGGCCTAGATGCGGTTAAATATAACAAGCTACCAATCATGGAACGGTAGAGAGTTTGATCAACCGGGTTACCTCCCTCATCTAGGTCAAGATGTCCATTGGTAGGCATTGGTGTCTTGATTGGCTTACATTTATCCATCTTGAATCTCTTGAGAAGATCTTTTGTGTATTTCTCTTGAGAGATGAAGATGCCTTCTTTCATTTGCTTGACTTGAAAACCAAGAAAGAATGTAAGCTCACCAATTATTGACATCTCGAACTCCTTTGACATTAATTCACCAAATTCTTTGCATGAGTCTTCATTTGATGATCCAAAGATGATATCATCAACATATACTTGACAAATGAAGATATGCCCATCAAGCTTCTTGGTGAATAGTGTGGTGTCGACCTTCTCAATGGTGAAGCCCTTCTCAATGAGGAAGTCCCGAAGGCGCTCATACCAAGCTCTTGGGGCTTGCTTAAGCCCATATAGTGCCTTAGACAACCTATAAACATGATTAGGATATCTAGGGTCTTCAAACCCGGGAGGTTGATCAACATAGACTAGTTCATTAATAAGGCCATTAAAAAATGCACTTTTCACATCCATTGGATAGAGTTTCATTTCATGATGTGATGCATATGTAAGTAGGATACGGATGGCTTCTAATCTTGCAACCGGTGCAAAGGTCTCTCCAAAATCCAAACCTTCAACTTGGGAGAACCTCTTTGCAACTAGTCTTGCCTTGTTCCTCACAATGACACCTTGATCATCTTGCTTGTTACGGAACACCCACTTTGTTCCAATGACTCTTGCACCTTTTGGTTGCTCTTCAAGAGTCCAAACTTCATGGCGAGTGAAGTTGTTCAACTCTTCATGCATGGCATTGATCCAATCCGGATCTTTAAGAGCTTCTTCTACCTTGGTAGGCTCATAGCAAGAGACAAAAGCGTGATGAGCAATAAATGAAGTAAGTTTTTGAGATCGAGTCATTACACCCTTTGATGGACTCCCTATGATGAGATCTTGTGGATGATCTTGTAGGAGAGATGTATTTCTTCTATTGACCACTTGAGGAGGAGGTTGTGGAGCATCAACATCTTGTGCTTGTACCACCATTTGCTCATGGGAGACATGAGTATCTTCATTTTCTACTCTCCCATCTTTTTTACCATCTTGTGGCATACTTGATGAAGAAGGTTGATCAATGACTTGTACATCATCTTCATCATCTTTTGGCTTGATGTCTCCCACCAGAATATTCTTCATAGCCTCCCTCAATGGTTCATCACCTACATCATCAAGATTCTCATGTGTCCCTTAGGAGCTGTTAGATTCATTAAATTCCACATCATATGTTTCTTCAACCAAGCCGGTGGCATGATTAAATACTCTATATGCTTTGGACTTCGATGAGTAACCAACAAGAAAACCAATATCACAATGTCTTTGAAACTTCCCTAGGTGTTGCCGCTTCTTATAGATGTAGCATTTGCAACCAAACACCCTAAAGAAGGAGACGTCCGGCTTCTTCCCATTGAGCAACTCATAAGGTGTCTTGCTAAGGAACTTTTGAAGGAATAGGCGGTTTGATGCATAGCATGCGGTGTTGATTGCTTCCACCCATAGAGCTTCAGGGGGTGTTGTACTCATCTAGCATTGTCCTTGCAAGAGTGATCAAGGTCCAGTTCTTCTTCTCAACTACACCATTTTGTTGAGGAGTATAAGTTGAGGAGACTTCATGTTTGATCCCAACTTCATCACAATAAGCTTGAATGTTTGTGTTGTCAAATTTTTTTCCATTATCACTTCTTATCTTCTTGAGCTTTACTTCAAATTTATTTTGAGCTCTCTTGGCAAACTTCTTGAAGCAAGATGCAACTTTGGATTTGTCATGAAGGAAGAATACCCATGTATACCTTGAATAGTCATCAACAATCACAAGACAATAGAGATTCCCTCCCAAACTCTTGTATATTGTTGGTCTAAATAAATCCATGTGTAGGAGTTCTAGCACTCTTGTGGTTGACATGAAAGCTTTTGTTGGATGGGTATTTGCAACTTGCTTGCCGGCTTGACATGCACTACAAAGCTTGTCCTTCTCAAATTTCACATCCTTCAACCCTCTTACCAAATCATTCTTCATTAACTTCTTGAGTGAACTCGTACCAACATGAGCAAGTCTTCTATGCCATAGCTACCTAAGTGTTGTTTTAGTGAATAGGCAAGTCTTCAAATTTGCATCTTCGGAGGTGAAGTCCACTAGATATAAGTTGTTGTATCTAAATCCATTGAATATCACTTGATTGTCATCTACCTTGGATACAACAACCTCCTTCTCGGTGAACAAGCATTGGAAGCCAAGATCACACAATTGTCCAATGGATGGCAAGTTGAAGCTCAATGAAGCAACATAAAGCACATTGGAGATGGAATGATCATTTGATATTGCTACTTGGCCCAATCCTTTAACCTTGCCCTTTGAGTTATCTCCAAATGTTATTTTCTCTTGTCCATCTACCTCTTCATCTAGTGAGGTGAACATACGAGGATCATCGGTCATATGTTGAGTGCAACCACTATCAATAACCTAATGACTTCCACCGGTCTTGTAGTTCACCTATACATAAGAGATTCAAGCTTTAGGAACCCAAACTTGTTGAGGGCCCTTCACCTTCTCAACAAGTGACTTGGCAACCCAAATCTTCTTAGGCCTATTCTTGTTAGGGGGTCCTAAGAACATGACTTTTAGCTTTCCACTAGAATCCTTTCTAAGTATGTAGTGAGCAGTGAAGGCAAAGGGTCTAACATGCTTGGGAAGGGTTGTGGCGGTGGAGTTTGGCACTCATGAGCAAAGTGGCCTTCTTGTCCACACTCAAAACATCTCTTTGGCTTCGGCTTTGATTGTTGTTGTTGAACTTGAGCCTTCTTCTTCTCTACACTTGCCACATATCCAATGCCACTTCTATCCATCTTCATGACGGTGTTCATGAGTAGCTCACTTTGGAGGTGCTTGCCTCTAGCAAACTTGCTCAACCCAATTTTGAGATGCTCTTTCTCCAACTTGAGCTTCTTATTTTCTTCCTTTAGAGCATCTTTCTTCTCTTCCTTGAGCTTCTTGTTTTCTTCTTTGAGCTTCTCATTCTCAAGGATCAACTCTTTGTCATGATCAAGAGTTTCTAGCATAATGGTGTTGTGGCTTTTCATCTCTTCAAGATCTTTCATGAGCTTTTCATTTGAATTCTTGAGCTTGACATATTCATCATAGTCATTGCACTCAACCACTTTCTTGCCTTTGCCACTAGATCCTTGCTCAATGCTCTCATCAATCAAATCATCACATGATGTAGCTATATCAATCTTAACAACATGGTTAGTAGTATCATGTGGCTCACTTGGTAAGAATTCTTGAGCAATGACAAGAGTATCATAATTGATCTTTAGGGTTGTATGTTCATCTTTTAGCTTGTTGTGGCTAGTGATGAGCTCATTGTGCACCCACTCAAGTTTATCATGTTTATCTTTAAGCTCTTTCTTAGAAGATTTGAGCTCCTTGAGTTTGGATGATATAGCATCATTTGTCTCTTTAAGCTCAATATTAGCCTTTTCCAATGTATCGCATTTTGCTAAGAGTGAGTCATTTTTAGCATCAAGCTTTTCATTTTTAGCTCTACTCTTTCTAATGATTTTAGTGTATTGTCTTAGTATTTTGACAAGATCATCATATAAAGGTGAATCATCATCATCGCTATCGCTATCATCGTCACTAGCTTGCTCATCATCACTACTATCATCATTATTAGTTACCTTGCGTTCACCCTTGGCCATAAGGCATAGGTGTGTAGAGGATGATGGCGATGATAGCGGTGAAGATGAAAGATCAATAGCAATGGCGGCCACCTTCTCATCTTCACTATCATCATCGGATGATCCACTAGATGAATCAATGTCCGTGAGCCAATTACCGATGATGTAGGCCTTTCCACTCTTCTTCTTCTTGTGGAAGTCCCTCTTTTTGCCATCTCTCTTCTTGTATGGCTTGTTCTTCTTCTTCTCATCTTCATCTTCATTACTTGAGTCATCTTTCTTGCCCTTGTTCTTGTTCTTGAACTTGTTCTTCTTGGGCTTGGTGCATTGATGTGCTAGATGACCAAGTTCACCACAATTGAAGCAATCCATTTCGGAGATTGGCTTTCTTCTAGAGCTTGTGAAGAACTTCTTCTTACCGTCAAACTTGATGCCACTCTTGTTTAGCTTCTTTAGCATTTTGGTGGCTTTCTTCACCATGAGAGCAAGATCTTCATCTTCATCTTCTTCATCACTTGAGCTCTCATACTCAAGTTTTGCTTTGCCCTTATCTTGGCTAGCTTTGAATGCTAAGTCCTTCTCTTTCTTCTTGGTAGAGGATGAGCCATCTTGTGGTGTGATATGCATGTACATCTTATGAGCATTGATCTTTCCCAAGATTTGTGTCGGTGTAGCGGTGGAAAGATCACCTTGGTGTAGCACGGTCACAATATGCCCATATTTGTCAATGGGGAGGACACTCAAGATCTTTCTCACAATGTCGGATGGTGACATTTGAGTAAGTCCAAGCCCATTGACTTCCTCTACAAGAACATTCAAATGTGAATACATCTCATTAGCATATTCTTTGGGAATCATCTCAAATGAATTTAGCTTTTTAATCACAAGATGATAGCGTTCCTCATGCTCACTCTTGGTTCCCTCATGGAGCGCACAAATGTCCGACCATAGTGCATGGGTGTCTTTGTGGTTCCTTACGCGGTTGAACACATCTTTGCAAAGGCCTCTAAAGATGGTGTTTTGAGCCTTTGCATTCCACTTTTCATAATTAACCTCATCACCTTGTAAGTGTGTAGCATCCCGAGGTTTTGGGAAGCCTTGTGTGGCGGCTCTAAGTATACCAACGTCAAGAGCTTCTAAGTACGCCTCCATGCGGATTTTCCAATATGGAAAGTCATCTCCCTCAAAGATAGGAGGAGGTCCATCCCGTGAGACATCTTGCTCTAAGCGATTAAGCTTAAAAACGTGAGCACGAGGCTCCGATACCAATTGAAAGGATCAAGATGCCCAAGAGGGGGGGGGGGTGAATTGGGCTAATTCTAAATTTTCTTGCAATAATTAAATCCTACGGTTAGCCCAATTAACCCCTTGTGCCTAAAAAAGTGTTTCTATCAATCTAACGCACAAAGGACTTGCAATCTATGTTCCAAACTTATTCTAGCATGGCAATTCTATGAATGTAAAAACAAGTATTGAATTGCTTAAAGTAAATGTTCAAAGTAAATAGGGAGAGAGGAACACGGTGATGTTTCGCCAAGGTATCGAAGAGTCGCCACTCCCCACTAGTCCTCGTTGGAGCACCCGCGCAAGGGTGTAGCTCCCCCTTGATCCGCGCAAGGATCAAGTGCTCTCTACGGGTTGATTCTTCGACACTCCGTCGTGGTGAATCACCCAAAACCGCTCACAACTTGAGTTGGGTCACCCACAAGCTCCGCTAGGTGATCACCAAGATCCCAATCACCACCAAGTCATCTAGGTGATGGCGATCATCAAGAGTAACAAGCATGAACTCTCACTTGACCACTCGAAGCCTAATGAGAATGGTGGATGCACACTTTGCTACTCTTGATTCACTAATGAGGCTACCCTCTTGGATTCACGAATCTCAATCACCTCACTAGGACCTTACTCTTCTTGACACTCACAAACGTGTTTCTCAGCTGTTGGAATGAGCAAAAGTGACTCCACACACAAGTGGAGCTTCTATTTATAAGGCAGCCTAAAAAACGAACCGTTATGTGCCTCTACGGGGTGATAGGACGCTCCGGTCATGTTGACCGGACGCTCTGGTCAATTCAACCCGCACACCAGTGTTTAAGTGTTGACCGAACGCTGGTAGGGTCCGATCACCACTGATCGGACGCGTTCGGTCACATTAAACCCTCACTAGATGCTTATAGTACTCGATCGGACGCAGGATCCTCAGAGTCCGGTCAGTACTGACCGGTCACGTCCGGTCATAGAATTCCTTCTCTGGAACCTTACTAGAGTCGACCGGACGCTGGTCCTCAGCGTTCGGTCACTCAACCACTCAGCGTCCGGTCGCACCGAATGCAATCACCTTGGTCAAATGAACTGACCAGACCCTGTAGCCATCGTCCGGTCACACCAGAGCCAGTGTCCGGTTAGCATTTGACCCTCCATTCACTTCCAACTCTCGAACATATGTGAATGAAGTTTGCTCCATAGGATCATAGGGCTATTGTGGAGCTACCTAGTGCTAGTTTTAACAAGTGTGCACCACACCTAACTCACTAGACTCATCTAGGTCAAGCTACCCATCCATACCCCCCTTAATAGTACGGCCAAAGGAAAAACAAAGTCCTAAACTACTCTAAGTGTCTCTCCAACTCCAATCGACACTTAGAACTAGTCATCCTTAACCTTGTTGTCCATCCTTTGAAAACCGAAACAATTTCCATCGTAGGGGCATGACCACCTTGATTACCATGACCTAACTTAATTGCCTCTGCAAAACACACGTTAGTCATAGTAATCTTGTATTGTCATTAATCACCGAAACCCAACAAGGGGCCTAGATGCTTTTAGGGCACACGGGAGTACTGTTTGTTATTGTTGTTTAGGAGAATGGCAAGTTGCGTATGATACTTGTCGTTTGTCCATGACCACGTGTTCGGTCTCCTTGAGATGCCGAGCCCCCGACCCCCACGCATAGCAGGGGCCTAGTCGGGGGGGGGGGGTTTCATCTTGTGAACGTCATCCCTCATGCGTTCATTCACTAGAATGAAGGGGCTGAGCCAGGCCATGCTTTCCTCGCTGGATGGAGCACGATGCTCGGTGAGTTGTTAATGGGCTTGTTTGAGTGGAGCCCCGGCATCCCCATCGTGGGGGCCCGGTTTGAGGTCAGCTACTGATTGACTCCAAATTCTTGGTGGCCGATCCATATAGTTCCTGGATCTGTTCGATCGGTCCGAGGGCTCAATGCCTTTCTTTGGGGAAAAAATAGACCACGCATCATCCAAGACTCGAAACGAGGGTCAAGACGCCTGTGGCGCTTCGTGCGCTTTGGGTACTAGCCACTAGCGGGCCCGTCCTTAACCTCTCCTCTCTCTAAGGTGCCCTAGAGCGGCCATGAACCCACTAGTGGGCCAGCCTTTGAACTCCTAGGCGTTAATGGGCCGTAGGAGCATTTTCAGCTCTGTATCCCTCTTACCTACGGCGGCCCATGGTCTTTGAAGTCGAACCATCGCCCGACGGATCCTTCGCGGTGAAGATTGGGATAGGCGTGCGCTCATATCTCGAGGCAGTGAGGTGACTAATGCTATGAAAAATAATGAGGGCTCGAGCCCCAAAGGAAATGGATCTGGTGGGGCATGTGGCACGTTAATTTAGGCAGACGGTTCCCCCCTTGCTCATTCCGCCCTTACCTTATAAATGAATCGGTTTCTCCCAAGCCTCCATACGCATAGCCACATCCTTTGCCCTTCCAATCTTTCTGCATTTTGCTCCCGAGTCCTAGTCTTTGTTTAGCTATTTCCACTCTGCCACCGGTGAAGTTCTCGCTCTACAGCCTTACACCGCCGCCAAATCTTTTGCATTGCCATCCTCATTCCTCGATGGAGCCGTGGCCTCGCTCTGATGTTCTCCGCATGTGCATGGAGGGTCTAGTCAAGAAGGGCCTTCTCTGCGCAAGGACCATGGCAAATTAGTGGATCGTACCTGGTGGCGAGGATGTGCCATCGCCACCTGTTGGCTATGTCGTCTCCTTTATCCCCTTCCATGAGCGGGGGTTCATGACTCCTCCCCATCGATTCCTCCAAGGGCTGTTGCATTACTATGGGCTAGAGCTGCAACATCTGAATCCCAATGGGATTCAGCACATCTCGGCCTTCGTTGCGCTGTGTGAGGGGTATCTGGGGATCAAGCCCCACTTCGAGCTATGGAAGTACTTCTTCGCCATCGAGCTGTAGAAGAAGGAGAAGAAGCCAGACCTAGCGGGGTAGCCAGGCATCGAAGTATATGTCCATCCCCTTGTCGAAGTCCCACAAGGGGTGGCATAAGCTCTATTTCTACCTGAAGAACGACGCTGCCACCCTCCTACCGATCTTTACCGGCCGCCTGATCGAGGAGGTGCTAGGGGAGTGGAGATACAGGCCCATTGAGAAGGAGCAGAAGAGGCTCGGCGACCTGCTCAAGGCCATCACGACTCTGAAGCACCGTGGCCTTCACAGGACTGGTGTCATTGGAGCATACCACGTCAGGAGGCTGTCGCCACTGATGGCGCATGCCCTTTTGATGTATAAGATGACAATGGATTCCATGCCCAAAGGGATGGTGATGGTCGCTAGTGAGGCTCTCAACTTCAGCAAAATGGCATAGCACCTCAAGGAGGCGATGGAGTTCCTAACGGATCCATCAGTGGATCTTGCCCTAGTGTACCCAGTCCTGGGGCATCGTTGAACTGGTAAGCCTTCTTCGAGTTTCCCTTCTTGGCCGACCCTCCTCTATTTTCAAATTCTAACTGTCGGGATTTGCAGCCTGGTCTCATCGCTCGTTATTCTGACTCACCACTGCTAGAGGACACGGTGCAAAGGGTGGTGAACCGTGCCATGGCTAAGGCGGTGAAGGCCAAGGAGGATCGGAAGAAGGCAAAGAAGGAGCGAGCGAAGCTCTAGCAGTGGAAGGCATCAGCAAGGCTCGGAGGATAGCGGCGATGATGATGAGGAGGAGGAAGAATCTAACCTCAACATCCCATGGGGTGCGCTGGCGCTCAAGGATGAGCAGGCCAACGTGGGATGGGTCAACTTAACCCTGATTCCACTGCACGCCCCTACGTGAACCGAGGAGGGTGCACCTCCAAGATCGACGGAGGAGGACGTGCCCCTGATGTTGGTGGAGCGAGTTAGCCCTACTCCTACCGACGCCAATGCACCTCCCAAATCGGCAGGGGAGGACACGACCCTGAGGTTGGTGGAGCAAGTCCACCCCGCTCCGACTAGCCCCACTGGGGGATCGAAGCGTCCAATTGCCGACGTGGCAGAGTCAGAGTCGAGCAGCCAGCCACCGAAATGACCTTGGGTAATGGCATCAAGGTTAGTTAACGACTTCTTTATCCTTTTATTGTGTTCTCAGATTTCTTTGTGTGATGTCGGTGCTTTTTGTAGGACAGGCCCCCACAGACCCCTGACGTTGGTGTCATAGAAGATCCTGGCACGTCGGCCAATCCCTTAGGAGCCAGCTGGCGTTGTGCTGAGGGGGCGCTGTGATGGCACCAAGGTGGGCATGGCATGGCCTGAGGAAGTTGGGGAGGTAGAGGCGCCAATTGTGTAGGGGGGGGGCGCTCATGGAATCGGTGCCCGCATCGGTCGATGCGCTTGAGGTGGGGTGGACGGGAGGAGGTGCGACCGAGGCATCCCCTACAGATGCAGTGATGGCTCAGACTTCAAAGCCAGAGTTGCCAGCCTCCTCAGCCATCAAAGGGTCCACTCCTGAGGGAGTGCCGATGATGGAGGGGGTGCTGTTGGCCCCGTTGGGCCGATGTCGATGGTTGCCACGGCCAACCCCTTGGTTGGGGCTAGCTCCTCCCGGTCCCTTGTCTGGCTGGGCTCGTGTGGGGAGGAGGCTAGCTCCAATGGGCTAGGCAGCTGGACCCGAGTGACTCGGTGTTCACCCTCGATGACCCGGCAGAGGAGAAGGACTCGATGAGCGTGAGCCTAGGACTCAAGTCCATAGTCTGCTCCTTGACCGACGCGTTGGGGGTGTTGAAGGATGACATCACCCCGGCCGGCCAGGTTCGCCGTGTCTTCATGTTGTCTACTTTCGAGCCTTGTTTATATGATTCTAACCTGACTTTTTCATAGTCCCTTGTGATGCACAGCTAGGAGAAGTCCCTATTCCACCATCCCGAGAGGGAGGTCTAGGGGCTTCCTGCCAAAGTCCAACGACTGCAGGAGGAAGTGGTGAGCCTCCAGACCAAGGAACGGGAAGCCCATCAACACACTGATGAGGCTAAGGACAAGCTCAAGGCTATGGTCAACAAGGCTAGGGAAGATGCCGTGGAGCTTGGATGACTCCGCCTGGCCCTCAACCTTGCTTGGCGCGTGCTCGAAAATGAGCAAAAGTCAAAGAAAGAAGCCGAGGGCATGGCTACCGCCTTTGCTGGGGATGTTGGCGTGCTCCAGAGGGAGAATACGGTCCTCGAGGAGCAAGTGAATGGTGAGGCTCTGGTTACCTTTTTGGTTGTCATTCAAAGTCCATTTTCTGACACCCTTTGGTGTTTGGCTTGGGCAGCCCTTTAGAGGCAACTCTCCAAGGTGCGGGGTCAACTACAGTCAGAGAGCGACAACCACGAGGCCCTGCGCACTACCGTTGGGTTGGTCTTCGATGACCTCAGGGTCACCCCGGCCATGGTGACGAGCTCGCTCATAGTCCGGGCTACCCAGATCCCAAATTGGGCACACGCTCTCACAAGGGAGGCCCTGCACACCGGCGTCCATTGTGCGTTCGCCGTTGCCCACTCCCACTACATCAACATTGACGTGCCGGTGATCAGTGAGGGCTTCGTGCCTAGCTACACTAATGCCGAGCTAGACAAAATTGAGGCAGAAGCGGAGCTCCCGGCGTCGGGCCTAGCGGAGAAGTTCAAAGAAGACATCCTGCCCAAGAATGTTTAATTAGATAGGTGAGTCTGGCATCAGTCTTTCTGTAAAGACTTTTATTATGGTCAAAAATGTTGTTTGGCCCCTCTCTCTCTATATATAAAGTTTGTTGCGATCCGACCCTTGTTTTATGTTAAGGCATTAGAAACTTAGGTTGCGAGCGACTAAGTAATGATCATGCTGGTGAGCAAGTAATGCTTTAGCCGTCGGGGTGTAGGCTTTTTGCATTCCGACCAGTTTTACTCATCGTTTGTTTTCGGCAAACCTTATTTCTAGGTCTCGTCATAAAAAAGAAGGGTCAGATGGGAAAATGTTTCTAAGTATATGTACTCCTATCAGCCCCCTAATAAAACCCAACCCTTGGTAGTTGCCAAGGTTGGGTATTACTGAAGTCCAATCAGATCGGAAGCGAACCCGATAGGAGGTAACATTTTTCAGTTTTCATAGAAACATCACTTAGTTTGATAAGCATATTGAAAGCTTTGGAACTTGGAAGACTACGGATAAAAGCGATGTAGCTGTTCAATGTTCCAAATGTTGGTGATGGCTTTGCCATCCTCAGTCTTGAGCTTGTAGGTGTCGGGTCAGAGTACTTCTATGTTGATGTATGATCCTTCCCATGGCGCTGAAAGCTTGTGGCAATTTTTGTTGCTCTGGATGCGGGGAAGGACTAAATCGCCTATGCCGAAGGTGCGACCCCACATGCGTTGGCTATGGTACCATCACAATGCCTTCTAGTATTTGGTAGAACAGAGGAGGGCGATGTCATGCACTTCGTCAAGCAGGTCCATGGTGTCTTCCAAAGATGCTTCATTTCCCCGCTCGATGTAGGCCTTGACCCTCAGCGCTCCGTAATCGAGGTCGGCTTTAGAGCCATAGACCATGAAAAATGGCGTGTAACCAGTTGGCCGACTGTTGGACGTCCTTAGGCTCTAGAGTACCGCAGGAAGCTTGGAGATCCACCGTCCACCAAACTTGTTCAAATGGTTGAAGATCCTAGGCTTGAGGCCTTGTAGGACCATGTCGTTTGCGCGCTCAACCTGCCCGTTCGTGTGGGGGTGCGCCATGGTAGCCCAATCAATGCGGATGTGATGGTCGTCGCAGAACCGAAAAAATTTCTTCCCCATGAACTATGTGCCGTTGTTGGTTATGATGGAGTTTGGGACTCTAAATTGGTGGATGATGTCCGTGAAGAACAACACGGCCTGCTCAGATTGGATCACGGTGATCGGCCGAGCCTCTATCCACTTCATGAACTTGTCCACGACGATAAGTAAGTGTGTGAAGCCCCCGGGCGCCCTCTTGAGGGGCCCTACTAGGTCAAGCCCCCAGACCATGAATGGCCATGTAATGGGGATTGTCTAGAGTGCTTGAGCTAGCAGATGAGTTTGTCAAGTGTAGTACTAGCATCCTTTGTAGGTGCGTATGACCTGTTTGGCGTCGGCCACCGCGGTCAGCCAGTAGAAACCTTGCCGGAATGCATTTCCGACCAAGGTTCTAGGTGCGGCATGATGTCCACAGACCCCTCCATGGATGTCTTCCAGCAGGTCCTTCCCCTACTCGGTGGGGATGCAGTGCTATAGGATTCTAGTGAGGCTATGCTTGTAGAGCTCCCCTTCAATGACGACGAAGGACTTGGCGCAACACGTGAGCTGTCAGGCCTCCGTCTTGTCGGTAGGGAGCACCTCATAGAGGAGGCAATCGAGATAAGGTGTTCTCCAATTGGTTGGAGGGTTGGGCTCTGCCACTAGGTCTTCGATGAGTTCCATGACCTCTGGGTTGGATGGAACTAAGGGTCGGTCAGCCCCTGAGCCCAGAACCGATGGCTCATTATTGGTCTGTTCTGGTTCCTCGTATCGGACCGAGGGCTTGTGCAGGTCGCTAGCAAAGATGCCAATGGGGATCGGCTCTTAGCTCGATGCCATCTTCGCTAATGTGTCGGCTGCTTCATTGAGCCACCTTGGGATATGGTTGAGTTTGAGGGCGTTGAACTTGTCCTCCAACTATCGGACTTCATGATAATACGCAACCATCTTGGCAATGTGACAGCTTGACTCCTTCATGACCTAGTCGATGACCAGTTGCAAGTCGCCTTGGATGTTGAGCCATCGGATGCCTAACTCAATGGCGATGCGCAAGCCATTGATGAGTGCCTTGTACTCAACCACATTATTTGAAACCAGGAAGTGGATGCAAATTGCGTACCTCATGCGCACCTCGAGGGGGGAAATGAAAACCAATCCGACGCCTGGCACCCTTCTTCATCAGTGATCCATCGAAGTACATCGTATAGTACTCCTGATCGATGGCTGCCGGTGGTGTTTGGGTCTCGGTCGATTCATCCACAAAGTGAGCCAGTACTAGAGACTTGATGGCCGTCCGTGGGGCATACATGACGCCCTGATCCATTAGCTCGAGCGCCCATTTCATGATTCTTCCCGCGACCTCATGGTTCTAGATTACCTTGCCGAGGGGGAAGGATGACACGATGGTCACCTGGTGTGAGTTGAAGTAGTGGTGCAGCTTCCTCTTGGTGATCAGGATGGCGTAAAGGAGCTTCTAGATCTAGGGGTAGAGTGTCCTGGAGTCGGACAAGATTTCACTGATGAAGTACATGGGGTGTTGTACCTTGAGGGCGTGTCCCTCTTCTCCCTGTTCTACAACCAAGGCAACACTGACCACCTAAGTCATGTCTGCAACATAGAGTAGGAGCAGCTCTCCCTCAGCCACTAAGACTAGAATCGGGGACTTCATCAGGAGCACTTTGAGTTTGTCAAGCGCCTCCTGAGCCTCAGGCATCCACGTGAATTGGTCGGTTTTTTTTAGAAGCCGGTAAAGGGGGAGCCCTCGCCCACCGAGGCGTGAAATGAAGCGACTAAGCGCTGTGAGGCACCTGGTAATCTTCTGAACCCCCTTTAGGTTCAGAATCAGGCCCATCTTCGTGATGGCTGCAATTTTTACCGGGTTGGCTTCGATGCCACGCTCGGAGATGATGAATCCAAGCAACATGCCCCTTGGGACCCCAAAGACGTATTTCTCGGGATTGAGTTTGATGCCGTTCTCCTAGAGCTTCTTGAAGGTCTGCTCTAGGTTGGCCATGAGCTGGTCGGTATGCTTGGACTTGACTATGATGTTGTCCATGTAAGCCTCAACGGTCCACCCGATGAGGTCTCCAAAACATTTGGTCATGCAGCGCTGGTATGAGCCTCGGCATTCTTGAGTCCGAATGACATCATAACGTAGCAGAACGATCCAAATGGGGTGATGAAAGAGGTCGCGAGCTAGTCAGAATCTTGCATCACGATCTGATGATACCTAGAGTACGTATCGAGGAAGCATAGGGTTTCGCACCCTGAGGTCAAGTCAACTACCTGATCTATGCATGGCAAAGGAAACGAATCCTTCGGGCAAGCCTTATTGAGGCACATGTAGTCAACACACATTCTCCATTTCCTACTTTTCTTTTTTACAAGAATAGGATTTGGATAACCACTCCGGGTGGTATACTTCCTTGATAAAACCGGCCGCCAAGAGCTTAGCAATTTCTTCATCGATGAGCCTCCACTTCTCCTCGTTGAAGCGGCAAAGGTGTTGTTTGACCGGCCTAGATCCTAGCTTGATCTTCAAGGCATGCTTGGTGACTTCCCTCAGAATCCTCGGCATATCTGAGGGTTTCCACGCGAAGATGTCTCGATTGGCACGGAGGAAGTCGATGAGCGTGCCTTCCTACTTGGGGAAGAGGGCGGTACCGATGCGCTCCGTCTTGTCGGTAGAGTTGTCGGGGGTCGACGAGGACCTCCTTGACGTTCTCCGCAGGCTCAAAGGATCTGGCCACCCGCTTCGCGTCGAGCGCTCCTTCGGCTACGTCCTTCTCGATGGCTGCGAGCTCCTCGGATGCGAGGGTCGTCGAAGCGAGCTCGCAGCTCTCAACCTCGCACCCTTAGGCCCTCTGGAAAGAAGTGTCGATGGTGATGACCCCGCATGGGCCCGGCATCTTGAGCTTGAGGTAGGTGTAGTTGGGGATGGCCCTGAACTTCGCATAACATGGTCGCCCCAAAATGGCATGGTAGACTGAGGGAACCCGACTACCTCAAAGGTGAGGGTCTCTGTCCTATAGTTGGATGGATTCTCGAAGGTGATGGATAGGTCAATCTACCCAATTGGTATGGCCTGCTTTCCTGGCATGATGCTGTGGAAAGGCGCCCTGGTCGGCCAGATGTGCGCTCAGTTGATGCCCATAGCGTTGAGCATCTCGACGTACATGATGTTGAGGCCACTGCCTCCATCCATTAGTACCTTGGTGAGCCATTTCATGTTGATGATAGGGTTGACCATGAGTGGGTACCTACCTGGGTGTGCGACGCTATCCGGGTGGTCAGATCGGTCGAAGGTTATGGGAGACCCTGACCATTTGAGGAAAGCGGGCGTGGCAGGCTTGGCTTCGTAGACCTCTCGGCGTGCGAGCTTCTATCGGCGCTTGGAGCCATATGCCTCTAGCCCACCGAAGATCATGAGGCAGCCATCTGGCGATGGAAAACTACCATCCTTCAACCTGGCGTCGTCGTCTTCTGCCGTGGGCTTCTTCTTCTGCTCCCATTTCTTGGAGCCACTGGTGAAGAAGCGCTTCATGAGGGAGCAATCCTTGTACATGTGCTTGACGAGGAATGCATGGTTTGGGCATGTCCCCTCAAGTAGCTTGTCGAAGTGATCGGGGGTGCCCTCGGTCATTGCCCTACCAGCCTTTCGCTCAGTGGTGGCCACGAGCGAGCTCCCATGCCCTTTCTGGTTCTTCTTCTTATTGGACCGGTCAAAGGGGCCTTCGTCAGCGTCCTCGTCCCGCTTCGCCTTGCCTCTAGAGCGATCGAAAATTTCTCCCACCACCTCCTCACCAGAAGCATGGATTGTCGTGATGTCGAGAAGTTCCTTGGTAGTATATGGGCCCTTATGTCCCAACTTGTGGACCAGGGACTCATAGGTGGTCCCTGATAGGAAGGTGTCCCAACACTGACATGTTCCGCCTTAAATTACTGATTAGCTTTCTCTCCTTGTCAATTGTAGGGTCAAATTAACTGGCACATCTCGGGAGGAGTGCGTAGGATCAACCATCCCTATGCTGAAGCTAGGTAGATCTCCAGCTCCATCAAGTGGACCCTTCCGGCTTGCTCGTGCACCCTCGGCACGGGACAAAATTTCATGCCAATAGAAGGCTCCAATGACATCGACATCGACGACATTGGGAAGCTTGTTGCACTGCGGGGAGAAGCGTTGGATGTACTCGTGGAGAGTCTCACCTAATTTTTGTTAGCAGTTCTTCAAGTCCTAGGGGTTCCCAGGGCGTGCGTAAGTGCCCTAGAAGTTCCCTATGAAGATTTGTTTCAGGTCCGCCCAACTCCAAACGTAGTTGGGCAGAAGGTGCTTCTGCCATGTTCGCGTCGAGTTAGCTAGGAATAGGGGGAGATTGTGGATGACAAAGTCATCACTGACCGCACCGCCGGCCTGGCAGGCGAGCCGGTAGTCCTCAAGCCACAAGCCAGGGTTTGTTTCCCTAGAGTATTTTGGGACATTAGTCGGCGGGCAGTATCGGGGCGGGAGTGCCGCCTTGAGGATATGCCAACCGAAAGCCTAGGGCCCCATCAGCTCGGGGCAATGACTCTGGTCCTCCTCATGGTCATATTGTCCACCCCATCGAGGGTGGTAATCGTGGCTGGCTTCCTCCCCCACATCGTTGCGGGTACGTCGATGGGCGTTGAGGGTGTCGAGCGTGTCACGATTGCGGCCGAGGCGCTCCTGCATTGGAACCATGATGCGTGGCCTACCGCCATGCGGCGCTTGGTGGACTGATGCATCCTTGTCGGGTCGCACAGAGGGTGAGTGCTGGCTGGCGTTGAGCTCCCATCGTCGAGACAGCGAGCTCTCAGCCTACTGCGTAGTCGCATGCTCGAGCAGCATTCAAACCTCACGGTGGGCCATTGATCCTTGGACATCGCAGGCTTTAGAAGCCCCCTAAGCAAGGCTACGGCAGCAGCGATGTTTTGGCTTGCTCGGGCGAAGTGCGGGAGCACCTGATCATCCTCGATGATCCTCCAGTTCACGTCATGGGCCATGGCGCATGCGCGTCCTCCGTCTCCATGGTGCTTGATCTCACGATCGAGCTCCACGTGTTCCTACTCGAGCTGGAGTCACGCTTCCTTAAGCTCTAGGTGTTGGGCCTTTAGTTGCTCCACCCGCAGGCGAGGTGGGGCTCTTGCACCCCCTCGACCTTGTCGTCGAGGTTGTTGGTCGGGGTAGCCTCCTTCTCATGGATGCTCTCGACATGTCCCTCGAGGGGACCTGTCATGAAGCATTCACAAGAGGGGTGATGGCTCCCCCTGCTAGAGTCAGAGCCAGAGAGCGACTCTGGCTCTTCTGCGAGGAGGTCGTGGAAAGATTCCATGACGTGTTCAATCACCCCTACAAACTCACCGCTTGCAAGGGACAGAATCATGCGTTGCACCACAAGGTGGCCAACGGTCTCTGCGGCGTTACGAAGACCGAATGGGAGCACTGTTGGGGTGCTCCGGATGAGGTATTCCGGGGAGAGCGGCTCTCCCCCGGTAAACTACGTCATGACATTGGCGAACGAAAAGGTGAGGTGGCGTAGGTACTCCTAGGACGATTGGGGTCCTAAGAAGACATCGAGTTGACGCTCCAACCTTCCGTAGTTGAAGTCAAGGAGCTGGTCGCTTCTGGGGCGCTGGCCTTCGGTGCGTGCAGCTGCAGCTCCTCAAGCGCTATGGCGATCGTGTTGAGGCTGGTGGAGTGGAAGGGCTAAACGACGACGGGCGCCCGCGTCAGCTCTCCCTAAGCCGTGATGATGAAGTCCAGGTCCCCGAAGCGTACGTGTGTGCCCAGGACCCAGCTGATACCGTGACTAGCCATCCGAGGCTTGGTGTTGATGTCGAAATGCGCAAAAAGGCTCCTACCTGCACGCCAACTCTTGGTGTTTCAAGTAAGCACTGGCTAGTAAATTTGTATATTGCACGTCTGATCTAGATGGTGTGCTAAGAGGATACAATGATTATCCTGGTTCGAGCCGAATGTCCCTACGTCCAGTTTCAAGCTGCTCGTGTTATTAGCACTGAGTTTTTAGTAGGAGGTTATAAACTGGCGAGAGAGGGAGGTAGCTCCCAAGTCTCTTATGTGATACTGTGTGTTTGTTAGATGAATCGATCTCCCTAGTGGGACACCCTGCTTTCTCTTTTATAGGTCAAGGGAAAGCAGAGGTTACAACCGAAGGGAAGAGGAGAAAAAGAAAGAGAAATAAGGCTCCCGAAGGTGCACCGTCCTCCTTGTGGGTCCTGCTGACCCTATAGATCGTGGTGGCTGTGGCGTCGTACTGGGATCTTGTTGGTTGCTGCAGCTTACGTGCGGGCGTCGCGCGCCTTTCTTGTCTTCCATTCTATCCGTGCGGACGGAATGGTCAAAGGGTCCCCTAACAGAAAGCCATGCGGGGGGCTAGCGGTATAGTGCCAGTCAACTGACGCCGGTTGACTGACGTTGGATGGTGGTTAGGTAGGAAGTTGGCAGCACAGTGCTGGCCTGTTGACGCGATGGGCGATGTGAGTTTCCCAGCATGGCCCGATGCGACCGCCAGTCGCATCAGGACACGTCCGAGACGTGCTCCCGGGCGTGTGCTTCTATGTCGTAGTGGTTGAAGCGGTTCGAGTCCTACCCTGGGACCACTGGTTTGGTTTGGTAGCAGATCCGATGCTCAAGGATCAGGCGAGGCGGAAATCTCTCCCTGGGAGCCGGCCGGGCGAGACGGAATCCGACCGACGGGATCGGACGAGGCAGGGCCCTCCCCGTGGGACCTGACGAGACGTGTCCCGGCCCTAGGGTCGGAGGATGCGGAAACCTTGTCCTCGGTGTTGGACGAGGCGAAAACCTCGTCCTCAACATCAGACGAGGTCGTAGTTGCGTCTTTAACCATCGGATGAGGCAACGTGACGTTTTTTAATCCTTTGGCTCGGATACCCGGATATAGATATCCGATGGGTAGTTGCTCTGCCTTTCACAGAGCATCCCGTTAAGAACTAACACGCATGATGCACTCCTTTGTCAACAGATGATGGTTTACCCAGTTCACACTGCACTGTGTTTCTTTCCGACAAGCTAGCCGGCCGACACAAGTCAAACTCATCAGCAAGAAGAAATACTAGTCTGACTAGAAAGACGTGCGGCGTTGCCGCGCTCTTGGGTGAAGGGCCAGCTTGTATGTGCAAGCTCTGATCCAGTTTATCATGAGCCTGCCACTTTTCAGTCATATACTATTCGTAACAAATTAACAGTCCGCGGGGGATAGTGGAGCAGCGGGAGGAAGGAGAGACACCATTGTAACTGGTTTGAGTTTTAGGTTAGCAATAGTTAGCCTAAACACCATACAACAGCCACGAAAGTTGATCATAATATTTACTCAAAATACATATATATTATTTGAATAGAGGAGACACGTAATCAAAGAATGCACCTACAGAGATGAAAACCTGACCTTTTATTATGAAGGTGATGCAGGCAGGCAATTCATATGATAATTCAATTCCCCTATCAATCAAACAAAATGCACGAAAGAGGAAATGAAAAAAATTGCATACCGTCTTTAAAGCTGCAAGCCGTGGTATATCTTGGCATGATGGCACCGTAAGGTAGCACCTGTGAAGCATCAAACAAATTCCATTTGGAGAGACATATAAGAATGATAGAGAAACCTTGTCTACATAACTTACTCTATACTATAGAAGGTACATGCATGTAAATTATAGAAGGAGCAGCTTTGTAAAGCTGCAATTGAAATATCAGACGATAAAAGTTAAAAGATGTCCAAATCTGCAAATGTTGCGAGGCCTGAAATCTAATAGAGGGAAGGGCACTTCTTGCTGCACCTTCGTGATATGGAGGTCCTTCTGGATGAAGATGATGCAGCAGCTCATCACACCCACATCTGGACACACCAACACATGATGACATGAACAGAACAATGTCAGTGAAAATATGTCAAAGACACAAAGCTATACATTTTGCAGTTATTTCAGCAGTTCCATCAGTATGAGGAAGAGCATCCTAGTAAATGAGACACCAACTGAATTTGCAGAACAGTTTGACATCATCCCATTACATATGCTAGACTTGAAAACATTTCTGCCAGAGTATTTGCAGAGTAGTTTCAGTACTGTCAAGATTGGCATTAACAGATTGATTACGAAAAATATTTTGAATGACTTTTATTATGCAAGATAGCATAGTTTTTTTAATGTAAGATTAGACCATTATATATTTTATTTGCTTGCTTAAATAAACCACTGAAGAAAGCAAAAGGTACAGTAATTTGTAGCTGAATGAGTAAGACCAGATCTGCATCAAGAACGAAACGCCATTCGAGACTTTCAGTGGAGATCTGCTCACCGTAGCCGAGCAGGACATGGTTGAGGGATGCGAAGACGGAGCAGGCAAAGACGTATCTCCGGCAGCTGTCGCCTCAGCCGCGAACACGGACGCCACCGCCGTCCTGCGGCTCCTGCGGGAGCACGGCGTCCACGCGTGCTTACTGGTTCTTCCTCCCCAAGAACCCCGGCAAGGTGCTGCCGCCACCGGCCATCACCTCTGCCTTGCTCAGCCGCTCCGTCCTTCTTCCGAGAAGCCCGCCAGGCACCCGGCTGGGGAACGGGAGGAGGTGAAGTGGATCTGAGGAAGGAAGCCAACGGCGAGGTAGCTGGGCGCGACATCCGGGGGCACGGCGGCCGGTGGGGAGATGGAGGCGGAGGTGGAGGCGGCACGGCGTTTTTCTTTTCACGGGAGCTGGAGGAGGGAAAGAGACTGAGGGTTGATTTCGGTAAAGTTCGAGGGTTTTTTTGAAAAAAAAACCCTGAGAGGAGGCCTGGACTGCGGGTTGATTCGACTAAAGTTCGAGGGTTTTTTTGAAAAAAGACCGCGGCTCGCCCGATCTGGGCCGTCCGCGCGCCCGATCGAACGGCCGGAAAAACAGGCGACGTGGCACGCTGCCTGGCCAGCTTTTGAACCCAGGATTCATATAAGAAGATGCAAATTGTTTATTCGGTAGCCTACATGCATAATACATGCACGTAGTCACACAGGTATACATATACGGGTTTTTACGTATACATACATACGAAAATAAAAGACATGTACTAGTTATGTGCAAAAACCCTTTTTTAATTTCTGAACAAAAATTCAACCGATTTTTATTCATATATTTATGTGTGTATATATATATATGTACGGCCGGCGTCAGCCCCAAAAATCAGTCCCACACGGCCCTTTCTACTGCTCTAATAACGAACAAATTACTGTACTAAGCAACACTAGCTGTAAATAATTGAGTTGCCACGTCACTGTCAGCAGCTAGCTACTGTAGTCTCTGTTCCGTATGTACGTGAGGTGGCACATGACCTCGCTAGCTAGGCCTGCCTCTGCAGCTCCTCGCCGCCGATGAAGGTGCCGTGCAGCCCGTACGGCACGCGGCCCGGCAGCTTCACGGCGGCCTCGGCGCGCATGTCGCGGGCGTTGACGACGAGCATTTCCGACGCGCCGCGGCCCTCGTCGTGCACGTAGCACAGCACGTACCCGTCGTCCTCCGCGGCGCCCGCGGGGGCGTCCGGGCGCGGCACGAAGCAGGGCTCGCCGCCGTACCGTCCCTCGCCGTAGATGAACTTCTCGACGGTGCCGTTCTCGAGGTCCACCTTGCCGAAGCCCGACACCTTGGGCCACGGCTCCGCGATGGCGAGGTAGGCGTAGCGGGTCTTCCTGCCCAGCAGCTGCCGGTTCACCATGCCGGCCTCCAGGTTCACCTGGTCGGCGTCGCTCAGGACCGCGCGCCGCGAGGACTTGCCGGTTCGCGGGTCCAGCCGGATCTCCGACAGCACGCTGCGGAAGCTCTCCTCCCCGGAGGAGGATTCGTTGAACACGGCGTCGGCCGGGGTCATGCAGGACCCGATCACCACGATCTCGCCCGTGGCGTCGTCCTCCCACGCGTTCCAGAGGTGGAAGCAGAAGCAGTCGGGGACCTGCACCCACTGCAGCCGCGACGCGTCGGTGGCGCGCTTCGGCAGCACACCGAACCGCGCGGTCTTGTTCCTGTCGTACACCACGGGGGAGCCGCCTAGCACCATCTCCTGGAGCTTGAACACGATCTGCTGGTCCGGGATGATGGCGTGGTTCTCGGTGACCGCGAAGTCGTGCATCATGGTGGGCGCGTCGACGGGGATCACCACGTCGGGGGACTTGCGGCCGTCGGCGGTGAAGTAGAAGTACTTGAGGAACGGCTTGGACACGACATTATAGCTGAGCGCGAAGAGCTCGCCGGTGGCCGGGTCCAGCTTCGGGTGCGCGATCATGGCGGTGTCGAGCTGCCCGCCGAAGTCGTAGCGCCCCACGGTCTCGAGGTCGCCGTCGGCGGTGACGCGCACGTGGTAGGGGAGGTCGTCCTCGGACATGGCGAGGAGGCGGTTGTTATGGTACACCAGCCCGGCGTTGGCGACCCCGATCCCCTGCGACGCGTCGAGCACGCCGCAGAGGGATCGCGCCCCGAAGAGGAGGAGGCGCGCCACGCCCGAGTGGCCGTGGAGCTCGCCGATGGCCTTGGGGAAGACGGGCCTCCCGATGGCGCGCTCCTGCTTGAGGCGCGCCGTCTCCGTGAACCGGCACGCGTACGACTCGGCGCGGCCCCTGCGGAGCCGCACGGCGTGCAGCATGCCGTCGCCGTCGAAGAGGTGGTGCCCCGCCCGCGGCGCGTGCAGCGGGTTGGCGCCGTTGCGGACGTACACGCCGTCAAGGCACGCCGGGACGCGCCCGGACACCGGGAGCTCGCCGGTGGGCGGGCGCTCCCCGACGGGAGCGTAGTTGCCGGCGATCTGGACGGCCGGGTCGGCGGTCCGTGGGAGCGGGTGCGCGCGCTCCAGGACGCCCGCCACGAGCCCCTCCTCCACCGCGTCGAGCGCCGCCGCCGCGAGCCGCTGGAGCGGGTTCCACTTGGGCACGGCGCCGGCCGCCTCGCGCCGCGCCGGGGTAGGAGCGGCGCGCATTGGCCGCGCAGGGACCGGGGTCCTGGTCTTGCTGGTGTTGGGGTTGAGCTGGGACGGCTTCTTGGGCCTGCCCGTCGCCGGCGCGGTGGCCGGAGCCGCCGGTGGAGCTGGAGCAGAGATGGAGGACGGCATTGCAGCGGGAACTAATCAGTCAGGAGCTGAGGATTGTGGCCCGGCCCGGTGATCGACGGAGCCAGCTGATCGAGCGAAGCAGAGGGTTGTGGCGCGCCGCGCCGTGGATGTGTATGCGTGGATGGCGAGACTTGGAGTGAGGGAGAGGAGCGAGCTGGGGTTTGGTTTCCGGTGTGGTGGATTCGGGGCGGCATTTATAGGAGGTGCTGGGAGGGGGAGGGGGTGGTGCAGTCAAACGCGGGAGGAGGTCGACGACGTGGCGGGAGCTGAAGGCCGGGACGGGGACGCGTCGCGCGCACTGCAGCGGTGACCGTGGCTGTCGTCTTCTTTGGGGTGTTTTAGAGGGATGGATGGTGCGGCAGGCCCCGCGTGTCAGTCTGCACAGTAAGTAGTGCTAGTGCCGCCACCGCGCGCCGCACACAAGTCTTCTTCCCCATGATTGCATGTCGTCCGTCCGCTGCCTGCCTCTGCCACTGTGTGAAAGTAAGTCACTAACAACAGGTTGTTTAATTGGAAGTGTAAGAAATGTGTAAATTGAATTACATGGGTGGTATTGGGTTAAGCCAAACCGACCGGTTTGGTTCCTCGATTTTTATAGTAAACTAGATATATGCCCAAGCATTACACAAGGATCATGATTATTTGAACGGTAATGCTCTCTACCGAGCATCCATCCTGCTGGATGGGACGGACCCGCCTGCCCCCGCGCCTCACGTGCCTCATGGCGCGCGCTGCTCTCGCCTCGCGCCTCCCGCCCGGACTCACGCTACACACAGCCGAGGTCCGGGCTCCATGCCGGCGTCAAGCTCCGCGTCAATGAGCGTCCAATGAGGGGTAACAAGTAGCTAGCCACATGTTGCAACAATATGTTTCATGCGTTTTAGATGTATATTGTATATGTTTTATCTGGATGTTGCAAAAGTAGATCTAGTATTGCATATGTTGCAATGACTATACACGTATGTTGCAAAGTGTATGTTTCAAACGTTTCAGCTGTTTCAAACGTATGTTGCAAGTGTTTTATCTGGATGTTACATATGTTGCACTGGCTATACACGTATGTTGCAAGTGTGTTTCAAATGTTTCAGCTGTTTCAAACGTATGTTGTAAGTGTTTTATCTAGATGTTGCAATGCCATACACATATGTTGCAAACATCTATTGTAAATGTTTCATCTGTTTCCGACGTAGGTTGCAGCAAATGCTTTTATGTTGCAAGTGTTTCATGAGCAAGCGCGGCAAGGGGGCGCCGGCGAAGGTGGTCCTATCGGACACAGCGGTCCCCGTGTGCGCGTAGGAAGCGAAGCGGGTGTGGCAGCAAGTGCAGAGCACAAAGTTGTATCTATGGGCGTGGCAGCAGACGCGGAGCACGAAGTTGCGTCCATGGGCAGGCAGCAGACGTGGAGCACGAGGCAAAGCGGAGCACAAAGCTACATACATTGGCGCCCTGAGGGTATTATTATTGAAAACGGGTGGGCAGTAGGCACGGGCGTCTGGACGAACGCCGTGTCCGGACGTCCGGGATCTGGTCTCTCCGTTATTTGAAGTGAACCTCAGTAATATGACACAGACGCGTATGCTCCGAGGACTTCATATCGGATGCAGATATGTGGACCCAGTCTTTGCATCGGAACCAGGTAGGACGCGGACATATTGAGCTTTGAGTGGATGATAATTCGTATCGGATGAGGACACGTGAGCAGGGGTCGAGATTTGGTATCCTTGAGTAGATGATGATGTTAAAGTCTTTTTAGGTGTAGAGATTCGGTTCCATAAGAATCCAGAACCGTTCATTTTTTTCCCAAAATGGGAACCAATCAAATTCGGTTTTGATTTCTTCGGTTCAGTTCTAATTATAACCAAACTAACCGAGTCCACTCCGCACAGACACAGATTCACCAAGCCAAAGGGTATAAATAGCCATCCATAACAAAGTTTCTTTAATCATCAATGTGAGGTGTATTTATATAAAGGTTTTTTTATTACCATTTCGATGAATCAATTTTTACTAACAATCGGGAGAGAACATAAGCAGCTAAATAGAGAAATAAGTTGAAATGAATTATCATTATCTCACTTGTTCCTCAGAAAAAAATAATGTGAAAAGAAGAATTACTTTACAAAGTTTAGTGAAGAATTTGCTAGATGCTTTTATAGGCTTGGTAGATCATTGGGTTCAAATATATATAAGAATCCTCAAAAATGGAAATGAGTAAGCAATCAAGATGCTCAAGTCAAGGAAATTATACTTCATGAAAAATCTTCTAAAGCAAAGAAAAACACATGAACCTAGATGAAACAAAGGTAACTAATTCTATAGAAAATCATACTAATCTAGTATCGTGATAAGGTTATACTCAATGATGCATTTGTTTGTAATCAAGTGCCATTATGAATGAAAATAAGGGTTTAGAACACCAGTCAATTGACGAATACAAACATAGAAATTCTTACCAAGGTCAAGCACTGTCATTCAAGCATATTTGAATTCTCTCACAAAAGAGAAGCTTTTTGGCTTGATAACTAGGTATTTGTACAAAAAATGAGAAAAGAGAAATCACTAGATGCTAGGCAAGAGGTTTCTACTTAAGGATTGTTCCAAATTCTTGTTATAATGTGACAACTATTATTGATTATCAAGAAACTTATATAATCGTAGCTGGATGTAACCTCTATTAATCAGGAAACAAAGAGAATCTTAACTTTCAACTAATGGATATTGTTATAAGATACTTATATTGAAACTTTCAACTGCTAGGAGCACTAAAGTATCTGTGCTCTCATTCGTAACCTCATATTGCATTCATTGTTAATTTAGTTGGAAGATATAAATCTTGTCCTACTACGCATCATTGGAATGACATAAATCATATACATCGTTATCCTCAAGGTAAAAAAAGAAATGGATCTGTATGTTACCAACAAATGCAAGAAGAACTAGTATGTTTTACAGATGCATGATATTTATTTGATTCATGTAATGGTCATTCAGAAATTCGATATTAATTCATTTATGTTTGGTGGTCCATCTATTTCTTAGCCGAAAATGAAGCAAACCATATCAACACAAGTTCACCCAACCATGTAGAAATTTTGGGCGCCATTCATGAAGTTAACAGATTATATGTGTGGTTATGGAATAGTATATAACACACCATGTTTATAAAAAATGCAATTTACTTTTAGAAATGGAAGCATCTACACACAATGATACATGAATGGTTTTGCATAACTCAGCCAAGAGGTTGATACATAAAAGGAAAATAGAACATATCCCACGAATGTTTTTCTTGCTCATGAACTTTAAATGGATGGTAATATAATAGTCCAATAAATTATTCAAGTGAGAATTTAGCAAACTTATTTATAGAGATGATTCTTGCTTTAGTATTAAAGAAATTTACGTAAAGTGTTGCCATCCAACGGGTGACCGTTCACTTCGGGTGAGGAATATATAGACAGATCCTTATTTTGGGATGGAGAGAGTAGCTATATTATTCTAGGTGATGAAGTACGTGTATAAAGCACAAAATGGGTAGTTATTTGTGTCGAGGGTTACGAAAGCTAATCTTTGGACGGCAAAAAGCTCAGCGCAGCCCTAAGCTTTGCGTGCAAAGGCCGTCCCCTTTGTGCCCAACATTAGCTAGGGCAGAGAGAGGGCCGACCCACCACACTTGGAGCGTGCCTCTTGGCTTTGCTTCAATCCCTTGGCCAAAGTGTGTTGTGGTTCTGCTTGCAGTTCCAGGACTGATGGCTTCAGCTTAGCTAGGCCTGCCTGATCAGAATGAAGCCGTGTTGACCCCATCAAAAGCAAGCAGGTGAACACGTAGTACGTACCTTTAGTTGGTCCAAGGATAATCAGGATCACACCCGCATGCTGGTTGTCTCATTTTGTATGTACATAGTGCACCCTGGGTACCTAGGGTTGGCCCGGCTAAGGGTGGCAATGGGTAAATCCCCATCGGGTATGGCCACCCTAGACCCATCCCTACTATAAAAATTTGGTACCGTCAGAATACTCATACCCGTCATAGGTGGGGAATTTTCCCTAGACCCATACCCGGCCGGGTAAATCATACCCGTCGGGTCACCCGTATGCGCCAACAATTTATTCACGCACATGAAAATCAACAATTCAACAGCAACCACCACTAACCAGAGCACATAAAATTAGACAAATAATAGCATATAATAATATCTTCTGCAAATTAAGATTCCTTTCCATTTAGTTTCTCCTCTATATTAGTCATGATTAATGTAGAAGTAACTGATTATAGACATGGTTTCGAGAACTTCCAAGTGGAGTATTGGACTCGTTGACTCCAGAACAAGTGATGCACTGCAACACTGAAGAAGAGTGTAGCCATCTTACAAGTACCCTACCTCCTATTGAAGCAGCATTGCTTGAATGGGCCATCAATCTCATAGCAGATGTGGTGGAAAATGAAAGGTACAACAAGATGAATGCTCGCAACATTGCTATGGTTTTTGCACCAAATATGACCAAGGTTACTGGCAAGCATATTTGTTTCTCTCTACCTGCATTACTTTTCAGAATCTATAGTCTAACCACGGAGCATTGATCTCTTTCAGATGACCGGGTATTTTTCACCCATGGGTAAACGGTTACGGGCACTGTTGGAACATACCCATACCCGCGTACCCGATGGGTGAAAGGTTTGGTCCATTTACATACCCGTGGTAGTGTGTTTAGTCCATATTAAACCCTAATAGAGTAAATATCCGTCGGGTATGGGGTCGCGGGTCCCCATTGCCATCTTTTGGCCCGACCGGCCGGGCAAGGTAGCACACAGAGATCGACACGCATCGTCCAGAGTCCCATTCCCTTCAGTGGGAGGCGTCCGGCGTTCCACCACTTCCGACCGCGCACCGCATGCGCACACGTACCGGCCCGCAGAGAGCGATCGAGAGGCTTTTCTCCTTCGCTGTGTGTGTGTGTACGTGAGCCTTTTTCTAACGATCGTGCATTTCCATTAGGGATCAAGAGGCGTGTACGGTAACATTAACATGCAGGTTAAGCCTGACAGAGTACACCTGCTGATTGTGGGGTCTGAGGAAAAGTAGTTGCGGAAGACTTGGTCGTAGCTAGAACAAAAGGTGTATGGTTAGTCACCACACGCCTCGCTCTCAGAGGCAATATATAGTGGAGTATCAAGCAAGTGTGCAGAACGAATCTTGGTTAATCCAGGTGATATATAGTATACAATTAGCTCATAGCTAGCAGCCCTAGTGACAGCCACCATCAGGTCAGGTGATGGGACACGTGGAGACTTTCTCTATCAGCTGAGCTGCAGCCTCCTGGCATCCAGCCAAGCGGCGTCGGAGCGCCAACAGATCACACCAAAACGAACCTGGTCGCGCGCGTAGCTTCCTAGAAGCCAACAGCCCAACAGCACGCGTACGGTGAATTCTGCCTTTTTTTTTTCCTGGTATGAAATTTGGCTGAAACTGACTGAAAAACACTGTTCCGGCTAAATTGTTATGAGAGAAAAAAACTGTTTCGGCTGAAAAAAGAAGCCGAATAGGACTTTTGGTCGCCTCACACGTACGTCAAAATAGAATTCGCACCTCCAATTGAACTGCTCGCGTTGTTTTTGCCGCTGCATCTCTCGGTCCCACGTACGAGACTGTAGATGTTAGCTTAGTCCGTAATCAGCATCATAGTCAATTAAGCTAGTCCTCCGGTTGCTTACTGCAGTTTGCACACGCCTACCTCAGGGGCTATATCTGGGCTTGGCACTACCAGTACCAGACAATGGGTCGTCACTGTCGGCGCGCGGCTGTGATGGTAACCTACCACAAAATGGTTCTTTGCTTTGTTTGCAAATATCTCTGAATGAGTGAAATCATGTAACCGTGTAGGCCATATGCATACCTAAGTCATCGCTTCGACTTCTTCTCAAATTTAAACTAGGTTGGTATCGCGCCACTACTACTAATCTTAACCGAGGCGGACAAAAGAGCTTAACGGAGGCAGGCAATCCAACCGCCTCCATCAAAAGGTCACGGTTAATCGATTGATCGAGGCGGACGTCTCAAGACAACCGCCTCGGTTAATGCTATTAACGGAGGCGGTTGAGTTAAAAAGCCCGCCTCAATTAATATTTTTCACGAAATAAAAAAAGCCCACCGACACTACTACAGGAATGATTTTTAGGGGCGGCTGGTGATGCTTTGTAGAGCTAGCTCGGCAAGCCGCCTCTACCATACTGTCTCTATAAATCATGCATTTGTAGAGGCGGTTCCCAAAGCGCCCCTACAAATCGATTTGTAGGGGCGGCTGTAGTACCAGCCGTCCCCTATAATACCTGTTTGTAGGGGTGGTTAGAACCGCCCCTACGATACATTTTTCCGCAAAAAAATTCAAATTTACAATTCAAATTCGACCAGAAAACACACACACACATATATATATACATATATATATACATATACATATATATATATATATATATATATATATATATATATATATATATATAATTCAAATCTGACTAGAACATATATAATTTAAATCTGACCACAAGCACAAAAACATTATATAAACTATCATTATAAGTCTAATTCATAAGAATATATACAATCCATTATTAAATAGACATAATTCATAAATCTAATTTGTTCTATAAGTCCAAACTGTCCCACAAGGTAAGATCAACGTCAAATTCCATACATATTGTTATCAACGACCTAGAGCTAGCCTTTCAGTCTCACGAAGGTGCTGGTACTGAGGATTTCTACCTAAGTCAGAATCTCGGTCATGGTAGGTGTCTTTGACGTGTACAATCTGATATAATATGAAGTTGCAAAGGTCGCCGACGAGCTCTAAGAGTTGGTCATCCTTGTATGGGTCTCTTTTTATTTCTTTCTCTTCTTTCCACGACAAGAGAATAAGTTTTAGTTTAGTATTTCATATCATGTGCGGAGTTTTTATACTATGGGTGAAGAGGTTCAAACTTACGCTTAAGGGGTGTCTCCTGTAGGCATCGATTTTACTCATCATAGAACATACATAGTATTCACAATGTACACTCCCAGGCTTCTGCTTGGGGCACTGTGTGTTTTGCATATGGAAATGTTAAGTATTGCTTTTGACAGCCATGTAATGGAGTACTAAAGTAAGTTATACTTACCGCACATAGTATTTTTATAGCCAATATTTCCTTCCTTACTGGATCATGCCTTCCGTGATGTTCATTGACATAGAACCTGAATGCCCTATTCGAATTATTTTAGCAAATGCAAGTTGTTAATATCCAAAAGTGAACGTTACAAGTATATATATAAACATATAAGCTAATGAGGATTGTCCATATGTATACGTCTTGAGGATCGATATGAAGTCTTTGTATATCACCCAGGTCCCTATCTATTGAATCAAAGACCCATGCCATGCTCCTCCCGATATCGATGCCTATATAAATCTAGTGGTTGCTGCATGAATTTAATCATAGAACTAGATAAGCTCTTTTGCATCGAATAAAATATATCGAACAAAGCTTTAAGTATAGAGTTGAACTTACTCGAAGTTGTATGGTAGCCATATAGTAGAGTGCTGTTGGAGATTTTTAAAAGCCAGGGCAATGTATGCCGAAACCTTAAGGGACTCTTGTCTTAGTTTATTCGCACGGATGTCCTCTTTCTCCCGAAGGGTCTTTCCAGCAGCTAACTCTTTCATATCCAGTTTCCACTGTCTAGGGTAATTAAAATTTGTTTATGCTATAGCTTGAGGGTCTATATATCCAGCTTTCACACTTGGCATTGTTTTACAATGTGCACTTGCATTCTACAAATCATGACATGGATTAGTTACAACAAAATCCAAAGATTACATTCATATCATATTGGGAGGGCGAGGACTTACAGGCACCACGTGCGAATTAGATTCATTTCTATTGCTCCGAGGTGAAAGCATGTCTACATGTTATTGAAGTCAAAGATAATTTTCCCGGCTGGGCTTCCAAATATGCCGGCGGGGAAGCATGCTTGTACGAGGTCTATGCTTGTTAGGAGAACACGTAAGTACCAATCATGGAACCTTCTCATTCCAAGTGGTAGGCGCTGGATGCCCCGGTTTGGTAGGAAGGGCTTGCCTCTTTTCATATGTTTTCGGGCAATCCTTTGACCATCTGATGGCATCAACATTTGGATACTTCTTTGCTATTTGGTAGACTTTGCTAGTGATGGCCTCCTCAGAAGCCCATGTTAGGACTTTTTTAACTTGGTTCTTAGGCTTGAACTGGTCATGGGCATACCACTTGTGCACCGATGAGACGTCTGTCATTGAAACATAAATTGGCCTTATGGTGATTGGATGCTTCTTTTAAAGTTCCCATTCAGGCACGTCCTCATCTTCTTGTGCATCACCTTCTTCAGGAGGCACTCGTTGTTCATGTATCGGCTGCGCTTGTTGAGAAGACTGTGGCATCTCATCATGCACTTGCTTGGTATGAGCTAGAGAAGGTTGTGGCTTATCAGGCATATGCTCGCTAGGAGGTGGGGAAGGATGTGGCATCTTAGGAATATGGTGGTCACGAGACGGTGAAAATATCTCCCCGTCCTCAACAACTCGTTCCAAATTTGAGAGAGGGGGAGGCAGCGAAGAAGCAGTCAATATAATATCCCATTTGTGCCTGAGGATGAACTGCCCCATTATGTCTCTGAGTAACACTAGACCCTCAGGAGTTGCGTAGTCTATCTTCCACTACATGAACTCGGGCTTAACTGTATGCACCTCGACCCTAGTGTAGTCCGGCGGTATCTTATTATTGTGGTATAAGCCAATGGGAGGATGTGCCACACCTGTTGCCACATCCATCACAATGTTCTGTCGGCCACTGAGAAACACTAAGATGCAACTAGTTGGTTCCCATATGCGATCGATGGGGGTTGTGGCTACAGTGGAACCTTGGCTGCTAGGAACTTTCGAAGGGCTGCCAACTAATGCCAGTTCTCCCGGCGGCGCCATTAATGTCTGTGGCTCCGTAGATAGTCCTTGCTCCTCCAACGCCTTCGCAACTAGAGCCTTCACTTGGAGCTCAAGATTAGCTATAAGGAAAATGGACCCTAGGCCCATTTACTTTGGA
The DNA here is from genome assembly GCF_019320115.1 of Miscanthus floridulus. Classification (NCBI taxonomy): domain Eukaryota; kingdom Viridiplantae; phylum Streptophyta; class Magnoliopsida; order Poales; family Poaceae; genus Miscanthus; species Miscanthus floridulus. The sequence continues at coordinate 10,149,532 of NC_089583.1, read as the reverse complement.
TTTTGGTGTTTGATGACCAACACAACAAAATTGGACTAATGAATTTGCAAGTGTTTGTTTTGTAGTTTAATAGGGTGCAAGACGTGACTTGGACGAAGGCGACGTGATGATCCGATGATCAACACAACAAGCAAGACCTTAGGAGCACAAGAGAAGATCCAAGATATCAAGCAAAGTCTAAGCACGAAGATAGGAACCAAGCCGTATGCAAGATCACAAAGAAACGAGCTCACAGAAGTGAACGGACGCTGGACCAAACGCTGGAGAAAAGTGACCGGACGCTCCGATCAGTGACTCAGCATCAGCAAGCAGCGATTGGACGCTGAACAAGTGAATCGACTGGACACACCAATGACATTGTTCATCAGTCCGACAACACACTCAGCAAGTGATCGGACGCTGGCGGCAAACCGACCGGACGCAGGACAACAGCGTCCGATCAAGTACAGAGAGGTTCCAGAGCTGCGAACTTACGATCGAACGCGTCTGGTGGCAAGTGACCGGACGCTGGCAGCGTCCGATCAGTTGTTCATGGCTCCAACGGTCGGGACAACCGGACGCGTCCGATCAGGATGACTCCAGCGTCTGGTCAATAGCAGAAAAGCGGGATTTCGTCCCCAATGGCTACTTTCTCAGTGGGGCTTATAAATACAACCCCAACCGGCCATTTGAGTTGGGTGGAGCTGAGGAAACATACCAAGGGTGTTGATACACTATTTTAGTGATCTCCATTCGTATAGTGCTTAGTGTTTTATTGGGTGATTAGCATAGGTGCTTTGCGAAGTTCTTAGGTTGATTAGACCACCGCTTATGCGCTTGCTCTAGGTTTAGGCCTAGTGTTTAGTGAGGTTTGCATACCTCTTACCACTCGGTACTTGCGCGCACCATTGTTGTACATCGGAGGGGCTTGTAGTCTTGCGAGATCACACCAACCATGTTTGTGGTGTGGCCGCCACCGTGTACCGAAGGGAACAAGGCCCGCGGCGCTTCGGCCAGAAGCTTGATAGTAAAGACGGCGGGGAGCATCCGGGAGAGGCTTGCCGGAAGGCACGTCGGAGAGATAGCAACACATTAGCAAAACCATAGTTGCACATTTAGATAGTTTGTCTTTTGCATAGGTTTTTGCTAAGGTTAGAAAAAGAGGCCATAGTTTAGAGTTAGAATTTTAAGTTGCCTAATTCACCCCCCTCTTAGGCGTCACGATCCACTTCAATTGGTATCAGAGCTGGTTGGCTCAATTTGGACCTTTGGCTTAACCGCCGTTGAGCCAATGTTATTTAGAGTGGTTGGGATGGATACCTCTAGGCCTCTGCACTTTGACGGCACTAACTTCCCCTATTATAGAGCTAGAATGGCTTGCTACCTTGAGGCGGTTGACTTGGGAGTTTGGAGAGTCACTCGTGATGGGATGAAACCCATTAAGAATCCTGATAAACCCACAAAGAGTGATGAAAAAGAAATTCATTTCAATGCTAGAGCAAAAAATTGCTTGTTTGAATCTTTTTGCATGGATGTGTTTAACCAAGTATTCACTTTAAATACGGCAAATGAAATATGGTTAAAACTCCAAGAGCTCCATGACGGCATAAGTAATGTCCATGAGCAAAAACATTGTCTAGCTAAATAAAATTATGATTCCTTCGAAATGAATGACGATGAGCTTATTCGTGATATGTATTCTCATTTGAATCTAATTATCAATGAGCTCCATTCTATAGGATTAACAAAGCAAGATGATGTGGATATCATGAGGAAGATTATCTCCGTGCTACCACAAAAGAAATATGCAAGCATCATCACCATCCTTCACAACATGGATGACTTGAGCACCATGACCCCAGCCATAGTCATTGGCAAGATAGTGGCATTTGAAATGTCACGGAAGATGGGTCAAGAAGAAGCCCTTCATCAAGCAAAGGCAAAGCTCTTGCATGTGGTAAGAAGAAGATGAAGAGCAAGCAAGTTGAGACAAGCTCAAGCTCAAGCTCCTCAAGTGAAGAAGAAGAAGATGATGATAAAGATTCAAGTGATGATGATCAATCTTCCTCCTCCACCTCCGACCTTGATGAAGAATCAATCAAACTAATCAACATGGTGGAGAAGATGATCCAAAAGCTCAATGTCAAGGGTACGCCCATCCAAATCCAAGATCTCATTTTCACCAATCAAAGAAATGAGCAAAGAAAGAGGGGATGCTATGGATGCGGCGAGTTGGGGCACTTTGTTGAAGTTTGTCCAAACAAGCCTACACCCAAGACAAAGAAGAAGGCGTGCAAGAACCAAGCCCTCACATCAATAAGATCATGGGATGATTCTTCAAGTGAAGAAGAACATCATCACAAGAGGCGAGGGCACAAACACTCATCATCAACCTCTTTCTCGTGTGTGCCTTATGGCATGAGGTAACGAAAGCTCATCCTCTAGTGAGAGTGATAGTGATGATGAAATGCATTCTTATGAAGAAATTATGCAACAAAACCTTAATTATGCTAAAGTTTGCACTAGTCAACAAAAGAAGCTCGGGAAAATAAAAGAAAAGCTAGATAGTTCACAAGAAGCATACAAAACATTGCTTGAACAATATGAGAATTTTGCTAATCTTAATGTTCAACTATCTACTAAAATTGAGCAACTCAAGCAAGAAGTAGCTCGCCTCACCAAGGACTTAGGTCAAGTGAAAGGCAAGGCGAAGCAAGCCCAACTTCATCAAGATAACACCATCAAGGGAGTGAAGAAGCTTGATGAAGGACAAACCATGGTTTACTATGTGTGCCACAAGGAAGGTCACAGGTCCTATGAGTGCAAGGTGAAGAACGGGGGAGGAGCAAAGAAGAAAAAGAAGAAGCAAACAAGCAAGCTCTCCAACACCTACACCAATAAGGTGGACAAGAAGGCCTCCACACCTTATCTTTTGAAGAAGAAGAAAAATGACAAGGTGGTGGCCATCAAGGTGAACAAGCAAGCCAACAATGGGGCCAAACGCTTTTGGGTGCCAAAGGAAATAATTTCTAACATGAAGAGCACCAAGAAGGTTTGGACCCCGAAAGGGAAATGAGAAGTCCAATGGACTTCGGGGAATTTGGAGACTTGGCAAAGTATGGGTGTATTTCATGAGGTGCATCATGATGGATAAAATCATTGCCAAGTGGGTTAGTGAATACTATGGACCCAAATTCCCCTTCCCATTTTAGGTAACTAGATTCAATTTACTTCAATTGGTATTAGATTTAAATTTTCCTACAATTGGTATCTTTTAGCATCTAGTTACTCTTCATGCCTAGGTTTGTAGTTGCATTCTTATATATTTTGACATGCATACACTAGGTATATCATATGGTAGGCTTGCTCGGTTTCACTCTTAACCCTTGGAGCAAACCTACATGGTTTAAAATTGCTTAGAAGCACGACACATAGCTTGTCTTACATTTGTTCATCTAATATGTGCCAAAGTCCAAAATTGTAGATAACTTCTCCCAAATATCATCTTCGAAAATGATTGTCACATTCATGAGATATTATCTTTCAAGTGGTATTATTGATTCTAAAATCAATGTGCATGTCTTCAACAAGTATTCCATACTTGTGTGCACAAATTTAGAGGGAGGTTACTCTACAAATTGGATGCTTTGAGACTAACACCTTTTCAAGCTTATCATGTGTGTAGTAGTCTCATTGCAAGGAAAATGGAGTCCCCAGAGTTAAGCATCATACTTCAAATATCCACCACCTATTGCAAGTGGTAGAAATCAAATTGGTTTCCACATGTGGTATTTCTAAACCAATATCATCATGTTGATTTCATTTTGATATTTATATGCTCTCTCCGTGCTTTATATAGATTAGTTTCCCTTGTGCAATACTTTGCCAATTATGCATATGCTTTGCCTTCTATCATATGTATGCATATATTTAGGATGAGCTTAGTCTATATAATGTGAGAGTCAAATTTTGTGATCTATTTCACTCTACACACAAAGGATCACAAAGTTTGACCCTCCCTTGTGCTACTAATGTCTTCCTTTTTTGGTGTTTGATTCCAAAGGGGGAGAATTTAGAGAACCAAAAGCAAGCATTAATTTGTAGTAATGGTCCGAGAAAGGGAGGATAGTGGATTATGGATTTACCTATGTAATGGGGAGAATTTATAGGAAGCAAGGCTTAAATCCATAATACCACATGGGGACATTTGCAAAGGCAAGATAAGTTTTTATGTAGTCTTACAAGTAGTAATAATCTTGCCTCTTGCATTGCATCCTAGCAAGTAGGTAGTTTTTAAATTTTCAAAATTATATTATTTGCTTGCTTTGGTCGTGTTGTCATCAATCACCAAAAAGGGGGAGATTGTAAGGAAAATGGACCCTAGGCCCATTTACTTTGGATTTTGGTGTTTGATGACCAACACAACCAAATTGGACTAATGAATTTGCAAGTGTTTGTTTTGTAGTTCAATAGGGTGCAAGACGTGACTTGGACGAAGGCGACGTGATGATCTGATGATCAACACCACAAGCAAGACCTTAGGAGCACAAGAGAATATCCAAGATATCAAACAAAGTCCAAGCATGAAGATAGGAACCAAGCCATATGCAAGATCACAAAGAAACGAGCTCATAGAAGTGATCAGACGCTGGACCGAACGCTGGAGAAAAGTGACCGGACGCTCCGATCAGTGGCTCGGCATCAGCAAGCAGCGATCGGACGCTGAACAAGTGAATCGACCAGACACACTAATGACACTGTTCATCAGTCCGACAACACACTCAATAAGTGACTAGACGCTGATGGCAAACTGACCAGACGCAGGACAGCAGCGTCCAATCGAGTACAGAGAGGTTCTAGAGCGGCGAACTTGCGACTGGACGCGTCCGGTGGCAAGTGACCGGACGCTGGTAGCGTCCGATCAGTTGTTCATGGCTCCAACGGTCTGGATGACCGGACACGTCTGATCAGGATGACTCCAGCGTCCGGTCAGTAGCAGAAAAGTGGGATTTCATCCCCAACGGCTACTTTCTCAGTGGGGCTTATAAATACAACCCCCAATCGGCCATTTTAGTTGGGTGGAGCTGAGGAAACATACCAAGGGTGTTAATACACCATTTTAGTGATCTCCATTTGCATAGTGCTTAGTGTTTTATTAGGTGATTAGCGTAGGTGCTTTGCGAAGTGCTTAGGTTGATTAGACCACCACTTATGCGCTTGCTCTAGGTTTAGGCCTAGTGTTTAGTGAGGTTTGCATACCTCTTACCACTCGGTGCTTGCGCGCACCATTGTTGTATATTGGAGGGGCTTGTAGTCTTGCGAGATCACACCAACCGCAGTTTGTGGTGTGGCCGTCACCGTGTACCGGAGGGAACAAGGCCTGCGGTGCTTCGGCCGAAAGCTTGATAGTGAAGACGACGAGGAGCACCGGGAGAGGCTTGCCGGAAGGCACGTCGGAGACCCAGTTGCGCGTGAGGAAGGCCCGAGGCTATCCACGGAGTTACCCAACTAGGAGCTTGGCCCTTGCGAGGGATTCCTTGCGAGGGGCTCCAACGAGGACTAGGGGGAAGCTTGCGCACTTCTCGATACCTCGGTAAAAATACTAGAGTCATCGACGGGAGTTTGCATATCTCTACCTTGCTCTTTAGCTTCCGCATTTACATTGATTGCATTACTCCTTTTGTGGTAGAGATAGCACCACATTAGCAAAACCATAGTTGCACATTTAGATAATTTGTCTTTTGCATAGGTTTTTGCAAAGGTTAGAAAAAGAGGCCATAGTTTAGAGTTAGAATTTTAAGTTGCCTAATTCACCCCCCCTCTTAGGCGTCATGGTCCACTTTATTAGCCTCTCGATCTCTGCCATGTTTCTTATACATGTGCCTATCCTCTTCGAATCCGTGCTTCCATGTCATCCTTTTCTCTAGCCCCCTGGTACGGCCTGTGTGCTCGTTGTTTTCCAAACCAAGGCTAAGCTCGTCCCTCTCTCTAAAAGGATTGAATGAGCCCTTCTCCTTATCTTTAGCATATTTCAGTATCCTTGATACTGCCTCTTGGGTCTCCGGCTTATCAAATTAAGATTATCACTGGACGATTCTGTACTCCTCGCATATATCCAATTCCTTGAGCGTACCTTCAAATTCTTCACATCGATATTCCTAGAAGCTACGGCCTCTTCATCCATCTTCCTAAACTGCTCTTCCTTGGCATAGTAGCCATCGGGGCCTAGATGATGGTGGTGTTTGTTCCTCTTCGCTAGCTCGGTGTTACGGGCACTGAGCTCCAATGCCTCTAGTGAAGTCTTCTGAGCGATGAGCTCCTCCCATTGACTAGGACTTATGTTGCCAAACTCGTTGAAGGGAGTTAACCCCTTTTGGATATACTCCTTGTTGAGCTCTGACCTCCAACATCGGAATGACTCTCCCATGATCTTGAAAGCATTTTTTACTAGTTCTTGCTTACCCTCCGGAAATCTAAAATTCAGCTTTAGCTTCTTATCCCATAGTTCATCCTTTTTCTTCTCTAGTATCTCTTTCTAGTCAGGGATTGCTGGGTTCAATTTATCTCTTACTAGGGCCCCGATCGCATTATGGAATCGTCCTCTGAATTCCTTCGGCTCAAGGATCTCCCCTTCTGGCCCGACCTCCGTTATCACATAACATGCCTTATCTGAATATTGGTTTGCTTTTCTATCCCCTAATTTTCTCTTTGGCTTGTTAGTCATGTTCGTGATTGTGTCTTGAGGTTGTGGAGCAGAGGCCTCAATGTCCGTCTCTGTGGCTATTGCCTCTGCTCTCCTTTCCTCTTTTCCGTCTTGTCCAACGTGATGTTGCGGATGTCGGCGTTGTCTTTTTTGAGTTTTAGGAGGGACCTATATATATGACAGGTCAAAGTGTTAGCAGAGGTAACATAGCCAAAGCTTTAGCAAAATTTACAAGCTAAGGCTATATCCCTACCTCCTCATTCGGATCAAAATCCTTGTCCAAATCTTCCTCCGTTGGCCTCCTTCTGGCTTCATGTGGGAAAGGATCCTCAAGACTTATATATCCCTCTTCTGAGTCCTCATCGGCCCCGTTCGCGTGCCCTTACACCCGGCTTGATCCACTTCTTTTTTTATCCAGAACAGTGTTTTCCTCTCATAAATTTCTCCAGATTCCTCCAGAATTCCTCCAAGCGAACGGGGCCGTCATCATCATCCCCTTCTTCTTTGCCTTCATCAACCTCTCCTACTCTTTCTTCTACTCCCCCTTCCTCCTTGTCACACTGCTCCTGAGTACGCATCACTTATAGATCCTTTTCTAACTCGTTATCGAACTGCTCCTAAGTAAGCTGGTCCTCTAGTGCTTGCTCCTCATAGGTTAGCCGCTCATCATGCTCGGGGCATCGGGCTGCACTATTTGGTGTCCGCAACATTATTTCACGCTTTGTTCTAATAGATGTAGGAAAGTGTGCTTTAGGTACGCGAGAAGGTATAAGAAATCAAAAAGGTCTATAAACTAAAGTAGTCCTATAAAACAACAATATATAAAAAAACGAGTAGTAGCAGTAGTAGAGGCCTCAGAAACATGTCAATCATTAGTTTATCAAGAACTTGGAGCATCAAGGCATCATAACAGAGAAGAGAGGAGAAGGTAATGTAGGGGCGGCTGGTAATGATGCCAAGTTCCTCACAAGTTCTTGATCATCAGCTCATATTCCATATAATGTATGGACTTGGACAATTTCATCATCGGCAAAACAAAGGAGAGGAGAGGGGAGATTTGTCAAAAAAAGCAACAGCTGCTTAGCAAACATAGAGCAACAGCTGATGGTAAAAGTAGCCAAAAAAACAACAGCATTGTTCTCATTATTAGCAGAAAATCGATGAACTAGTGACCATATATATTACTAACCATATAACAGACTGCTGCCACATGGTTGGAAGACCCCTGTAGATCCACCAAGCAACAGCTACTTAACAAACATATATATGCTCACTATTAACAAACATAGAGAGAAGAATAGTAGAGTATAGAGGAGGAGTAGTATAGAGAGGAAAAGAGTAGTAGAGTAGAGAGGAGTTGGAGTAGTAGAGTAGAGAGGAGAAGAGAGAAGAGAGGAGTAGGAGTAGTAGATTAGAGAGGAGAAGAGAGTAGATCTGCATATCATTTAACACAGCAGCAGTGTGGGTGCTCATTCTCTACAAATCATCAAAGGAGCAGTAGTTGATGGCAAAAATAGTCAAAATGTTGCTTGCCAAAAAAAAGAGCAACTGCTGGCAAACATAGAAGTAGTAGGAGAGGAGAGGAGAAGAGTAGTAGAAGTAGTAGGACTAGTCCAAACAAATCAACTGTTGCCTGCCAAAAAACAACAGCATTGGTATACAAGCCATCCTAGTTTAGCAGCTTACAAGTATGGGGATATTTCATCATCATAGCCGCTGCCTCAGCATAAAAAGTTTCACATCATTGCATATGCCACTGCCTCAGCACATTTTTTTAGAAGTTTAAAAAATTCATCATTGCAAATGCCACAAAGTTTGAGAACAAGCAACTAATGCTCACAAGTAGGTAGAGTAGTAAGGAGCAGCTAGCCACCACAATAGTAGGTAGAGTAGTAGTAGGAGGAAGTAGTAAATAGGTAGAGTAGTAAGCAGCAGCCAGCCACCACAATAGTAGAAAAGTGGTAGAAGAGTAGAGTAGTAAGTAGTAAACAACAGCCATGCATGAGCCCACCTAGTAGTAGGAGTAGTAGTAGGAGGAGGAGGAGCAAGTAGTAGTAGTGGGAGTAGTAGTAGTAGTAGGAGCAGTACTAGTAGTAGGAGTTGCGGCCAGAAGCTTAGTAGTAGTAGTAGTAGTAGTAGTAGTAGTAGTAGTAGTAGTAGTAGTAGTAGTAGTAGTAGTAGTAGTAGTAGTAGGAGGAGGAGGAGGAGGAGGAGGAGGAATACAGTAGGAGTAGTACTAGTAGGTGCCTGCAATAAACTACAACTTGCTCCTAGCATATAGATGACAAGAATCCATTAGCCAGATACTCAATGTCTGAACCAATTATTTGATTTGCAGTTTCAAGTGCTAGCATCAACCTAATGGTGGTAACGAAGCATTGTATGTAAAAAGTGAAGTGACTGAACTAAAACCCAGTTCTAGTAAAGCAATGCCCAGTAAGCAGGTAGAAAGCCGCCAAACCAGTGTTAGCAGTGACACCAGAAACCCAATTCTAGTAAAGTACCCTAGCCAACAACATAATGAAATTGACTTTACTAGAATGAAGGTGCTGTAGTAAGCATATGTGCATAGGCAAGCAGAGTCAAAACAAAGTCAATGGTTTCAATAAAATATTGGTCGAAACAATTCAATAAAATGCAAAACAGAGTCAAAGCAATGCAGAATATGGAGGTGCTGCAGTAAGTAGTTTAGGATCAGCATTCTTAACAGACAAGTAGCAATAGTTTGAAGGAAAAAAAATTCATAGAAAGCATAATGCTACGTCACACTGTTAACCATAACTTCAAAGTACCATACAGAAATAAGGTGTTGGCATACATTGACACATCAACAGTAAGACATGCTAATTGATAGAGAAATACTAGCATTCATAGAATGAATCAACAAAACATGGATGTGCCTGCCTAATAACTAGGCTACAAACTAAACCTAAATGATCAGAAACCAAGGAATTAGATTACAAAAATAAAAGACAAGGAGTAAATTTGATGCCCTAAATTGATTAACAGGAATTCAGAAGCAATGAAAGAAAGAACATGGATCATGTATTTTAGCAGTCTATAGCTAACCACTTCCAGCTGGCTACTCCAGTGGCCTAGTTAAGTAAATAGTTTATTTTGAATGGTGAATTAAATTTATTCATGATATCAAAAGCAAAGTCAATTAATGTTAATATTTGTGCTACAGTTGTTCCTGACTTCCTGAAGCACATCAGAAATAAAATGGCATAGTAAATTGAGTAAAGGAAAGTGTAGTGTCATAGATTATCATGCAAAGCAACTTATTATGTCTAATATTAGAGGTTCAAACTCCTACAGGAACGAGTCAATTATGTTGTTGTGAAAGCAAAGAGCTATTTCAACCAATATTTTATTGAAACCAATAAATTGATTTACAAGTTTAAAAAGGCACAACTCAGTCAAAAGTCAACTCCACAATAAGGCAAAAGAACAGGCATATGCTCAGCTTAAATTATGAAATCATTGGCATCATTGGCAGTGGCATCTGCTCGGTGAAAATTATCATAGTTAAAATCATTGGCATCATAGGCAGCATCACAGTTGCATCATAGGAAACATGTGCACAAGCAACATAGGTAGCACATGTGCACAAACAAGATCATAGGCAACATGTGAGCTCGGGGACAAGCAAAATCACAAGCAAACCTGGGATCACAGGCAAGATCTTCGGTGGGAGGAGATAGTGCACAGGCAAGATCACAAGCAAACCTAGGATGAGCTCAGGGAGGAGGACCGAAGATGAGCTCGGGGACAAATGGAGCATGGGCTGTCCTCGGCACGGGTGACGGCGATGGCGTACGCTGGTGGCGGAGGTGGCACTCGAGGGAAGATGGCGTACGGCGATGGATGTCCTCGCCCACGTCTAGGGTTCCGCAGCGGGTCCCAGCGGAGCTCCAAGGCAAGGAGGACGAAGAGGAAGAGTGGGGATGACTACCAGAGCGCACGTCCGGGCGTGCATGGGCCGACGGAGGTGAGAAGAAGCGGTGCTACGGCACGGAGACGGTGGCGACGACGGTGGGGGCAGGGGGAAAATTTCGGTAGCCTGACGGCGTCCGCATGGAAGAAGAGCGCCCAGACTTGGCCAAATTTTGGCCTCCAAGCGCGCCCTATATTTATACTGGGAACTATTTGTAGGGGCGACCGGTGAGTGAGACGCCCCTACAAATATTTTTCAATTTATTTTTATTACTTGTTCTGTATATTAATTTTTCTTTATATATAACTGTCTATATTTGTTTTGTTATTATTATTATTATATATAAATGTATATATTTTTGATATAGAAAATATATAATTCTATATTTTGTCCTTTACAAAAAGAATATTTTAAAAATTAAAAATTTGAAATTTAAAACAACTAAAACAATTTCATCTCCACTAAATGACCTCAAATGAAAATTTTGTAAACATCAAAGTTGTAGAACTCATCAAGATGTACAACTTATATTTTGGTCATCTTTTCATTTGACCAAATTTGAATAGTTCAAATTTTGAATTTCAATAAATGTCAACTTCAAATAAGATTTTGAAACCTTAAATGACTTCAAATAAGAAAGTCATGAACATAAAAGTTGTTGAACACATCACTATCTACAACTTTTATTTTGATCATCTTTTTAGTTGACAAAATTTGAACAGTTCAAATTTTGAATTTCAATAAATGACAACTTAAAATAAGATTTTGAAACCTTAAATGATTTCAACTACAAAAGTCGTGAACATAAAAGTTGTTGAACTCATCACTATCTACAACTTTTATTTTGGTCACTTCTTCATTTGACAAAGTATTAGTAAACATTGTTCACAAATTTACATATCACTCATAGTTTCATGAACTATATGAGAGACATGTTGATTTGTGAACAATGTTTACTATCACTTTATTAGATGAAGAAATAACCAAAATAAAAGTTGTAGATCTTGATGAGTTATACATCTTTGGTATTCATCACTTTTTCAGTTGAAATTATTTGGTGTTTCAAAATCTTGTTAGAACTTGTCATTTTTTTAAATTTGAAAATTTGAATTGCTCAAACTTTGTCAAATGAAAAGAATGACCAAATCAACACAGTAACTTGATAGGGCATGTTTTTAGAAAATTTTAGGAAAACAATCATCACATTTGGAGTTAGTATGAGAGAGAAAGACTAGTTACAAATTTTACCCAAAGATTAAAAAGAAAAATCACAACTGTTCATGATGATCAATGATGAACAAATGTGATTTCTCTTTTTAATCTGTGGCTGAAACTTGTAACTAGTTTTTCTCTCTCATACTAACTCTAAATGTGATGGTTTTTTTCTAAAATTTTCTAAAATCATGCTCTATGATTTTAGTCTGATCATCTATCTTTAGTCACTAATTTTGGACAATTGAAATTTTGAATTTCAGAAAATGATAACTTCAAACTTGATTTTCAACCATTAAATGATTTCAGCTGTAAAGGTGATGAATATAAAAGTTGTATAACTCGTCAAGATCTCCAACTTTTATTTTGGTTATTTCTTCATTTCATAAAGTGTTAAGTGCTTGTTTTAGGTGTTTCAATAGTAGTCCGAACATGTTGCAGTAGTAATAAGTGCCTATTTCAAGTATCTATGTATTACATCTGTTTTAGTAGTAATAGAGTGGATATTGTAATAGGTTCATCTGGATGTTGCAAAGGGTAGTCTCACACATATGCATAAATGTAGTCTTACACACATACATAAATATATAGTCTCACACACATACATAAATATATAGTCTCACACACATGCATAAATGAAGTCTTATAACTACACACACTTACACAAACACTCCACGTTCAACAACTAGCAAGCCCGCTGTAATGACTTTTTTCTTGACACCTTTCTGTTCCCATGGTAATATGTCTTTGGGCAGGTTCTTTTCCACAACACTGATCTTCTTAGGAAAGTCTATGAATAGCGGCATCTCATTGTAGTTATTGTAAGCTTCAACATCGTCCGTGCCATCAACTTCGATAATGTGTTGTTTTCTAGAGGCAACCACGTGCTTTGTCTTCTTCTTCGGGGAGAGGTTACTTTGTGGGTCAGGAATATATAAAACTTGTGCGACATGTGAAACGAGCACCCAATGGTCATCTTGGTAGCCTAGATTCTTGAGGTCCTGGACTCTCAATCCAATCTCGTTTAGTTGGTGTTGTTTGATCCAACGGCATCGAAATAGGGCCACCATTATATCCCTTCCATAGTCAAGTTCCCATATCTCTTCAATGATGCCAAAGTATTGGATCTTTCGCCCCACTCCATCGAGAGCTTCTATTCGAACGCCGCTATTTTGGTTCACATATTTACTATCCTTTACGTGGGTATAGTACGTATACCCATTGATGTCATAAGCTTTCTAAGATTTCACTTGTCTCAATGGCCCCTCCGTCAACCAACTTATGGTAATAGAGTCTATGGTTTCTCTAGGCGGTATGTTTTGGTCCTTCAACCATGTAGTTAGTCATTGCTTGTGCTATTTCATGACCCAATCATCTGAACGACCATTTCTCTCCACCATAATAATAGCCAAGTGTTCATTAATGTATGGTTGCATTAGTTGTGTACTTTGCAAGGCACTGTAATGCGCCTGACTCACTTCTTTGTAATCATGGTCGATGGACACTTTTCTACCACTGGTGCCCTTCCCAGCCAGCCTACCCTTATGACGAGAATTAGGTTTACCAATCCCTTTCTGTACTTTTAGGTACTCATGACAGCACCCGACGACTTCTTCAGTACTATAACCCTCTATCATGGAGCCGTCTAGGTATGCTCGATTATGCACTTATCGGCTTAGAATCGACATGAACCACTCGTAGGACTACATTTCATGCAAGTAGCAAGGGTCCAGCGCCAGTATCTGATGAACCATGTGAATCATGAGATGTGGCATTATATCAAAAAAGCAGGAGGTAAACACATCTCTAGTTGGTTTTGTGTCTCCACCACAAATTCATGTAGGTCACTCAGCTCTTTCTTGCCAATCGTCTTCTATGAGATCTTCAAAAAGAAGTAGCACATGCGGGTGATGGCCATTTTCAAGAACTCTGGCTTTATAGCCCTGATTGCAATAGGTAGAAACACTGTCAGCATCACATGACAATCGTGAGCCTTGTAGTGTGTTGTTGACAAGTCCTTCATCGACACTAGCTTCTTCACATTCACTGAAAACTCAATTAGAACTTTGACCCCCCTTAGGAAAGTGCATATAGCTCTCTTCTCTTCTGGTGTTAGGTTGAAGCATGGTGCATGCAGAGTGTATTTTCCCTTAGCCTCAAGTACCGGGTGAAGCTGTGGCATCATGTTTACCTGCACCATGTCTTTTCATGATTTCAGACCATCCTTTGACTTGCCTGTGTCCATCAAGGTAGCAGTGAGACTCTCAAAGACATTCTTCTACATGTACATAGCATCAATGGCATGGGGGCCCTCCAAGTCTAGCCAATAAGGTAGATACTAAAAGAAGATCGATTGTTTCTTGAAAGGTATGCCTTCGACAGGAGGTGTTCTTCTATCTCTGTTCATCCTATTCGGATTCTTCTTTCCATAGACGACGCGTTTGTGTTTCACCATTCTATACATGTGTTCTCCATTATGACGTCTCTCCGGAGGGGGTTCAATCTCTGGGGTGTTGTCATAAAATCTAAAGAACAATTTGCTGCGGTACTTGTGACTTGTCTTTAAGAAGCGCTGGTTCCTTAGGTAAACTATCTTCTTGGATGCATCCAGGAACACCCATGTAGTACCATCCAAGCAAACTAAGCATCTCGTCTTCCCTTTGATCTGTCTAGACAAAGCAAACATCATGGGATAATAATTGGTAGTAACAAATATTATTACTCTACATATGAAGTCCTTCTTTCGGAATGCATCATACATCGGCTCCCTGTGCCTCCATAGCCTCTCCATTTCTTGCATCAAAGGCTCGAGGAACACATCTATATCAATGCCTGGTTGTTTAGGGCCAAAAATAAGAATAGTGATGAGAAGGTACTTTCTCTTCTGACACAACCATGTTGGGATGTTGTACATGGTCAAGCTCACTGGCCAAGTGCTGTGTCGCTCATCCTCTAATTGAAGGGATTCATTTCATCAGTGCTCAAGCCAAACTGTACATTCCTTGGGTCATCGCTGAATTCTTCGTGCTTCTCATCGATCCTTTGCCACTAACTACAATTAGCCGGGTGTGCAATCTTATCATCATCCACCTTGCGCTCATCATCGCACCATGTCATGAGTGCGACTTCTTTAGGGTTTAGGAAGATACATCTCAAGCGATCGGTCATTGGCAAGTACCACATTATCAAGGCAGGAATTCTTCTCTGCTTTGCGTCATTGCCTAATGGAGTGTCCTTTGGTGGCTGAGATTCTTGTATGACCTTTTTTGTACCCTTCTTATTCCTCTTTTTCCCCATGGAGGCTTCGTCCCCACCACAAAGGTCATTGTTCTTGTACCGGTTGGCCCTACACCGGGGATATTTATCTAGTGACTTGAACGTTTCACCACGAAAAAGGATACAGTGGTTGGAGCATGCATGGATTTTTTCAACCCCCATTGTCAATGGACTTATGACCTTCTTCGCTTAGTATGTGTTGGCGGGAAATGAGTTTGGTTGTGGTAGCACCCATGACAGGAGACGCAATAGATCATTGAAACTATAGTCTAACCAGCCATACTTAGACTTCAGGATGAGTAGCTCGAGCACAAAACATAGCAATGTCCAATATGTCGGACAACCCTTTTCAACACCATACACAGTCTCCTTTGATGCTTTTGTCACCCTTTCCAAATTTTCTAGACCTTTTAGGCTCTTTAGTAAAATCTCTGGTCCAAGGACCCAAATCATTTCCTCTAAATCATCAAAATCATCTTTATCACCAACACATGCTCTCCCATCATTATTGGCACCACCTTCGTCGTTACCATCCCAACCACCAGCATCACCACCTTGTTCATTGCCAAACTCAGGATCCATTTGTACATCAAGCTCTTGTGAGTATTAGGACATGTATTCTAGGGTTTTCTAGATAATGTGTTGTTTTCTAGAGGCAACCACGTGCTTTGTCTTCTTCTTCGGGGAGAGGTTACTTTGTGGGTCAGGAATATAGAAAACTTGTGCGACACGTGAAACGAGCACCCAATGGTCATCTTGGTAGCCTAGATTCTTGAGGTCCTAGACTCTCAATCCAATCTCGTTTAGTTGGTGTTGTTTGATCCAACGGCATCGAAATAGGGCCACCATTATATCCCTTCCATAGTCAAGTTCCCATATCTCTTCAATGATGCCAAAGTATTGGATCTTTTGCCCCACTCCATCGAGAGCTTCTATTCGAACGCCGCTGTTTTGGTTCACATATTTACTATCCTTTACATGGGTATAGTACGTATACCCATTGATGTCATAAGCTTTCTAAGATTTCACTTGTCTCAATGGCCCCTCTGTCAACCTACTGATGGTAATAGAGTCTATGGTTTCTCTAGGCGGTATGTTTTGGTCCTTCAACCATGTAGTTAGTCGTTGCTTGTGCTATTTCATGACCCAATCATCTGAACGACCATTTCTCTCCACCATAATAATAGCCAAGTGTTCATTAATGTATGGTTGCATTAGTTGTGTACTTTGCAAGGCACTGTAATGCGCCTGACTCACTTCTTTGTAATCATGGTCGATGGATACTTTTCTACCACTGGTGCCCTTCCCAGCCAGCCTACCCTTATGACGAGAATTAGGTTTACCAATCCCTTTCTGTACTTTTAGGTACTCATGACAGCACCCGACGACTTCTTCAGTACTATAACCCTCTATCATGGAGCCGTCCAGGTATGCTCGATTATGCACTTATCAGCTTAGAATCGACATGAACCGCTCGTAGGACTACATTTCATGCAAGTAGCAAGGGTCCAGCGCCAGTATCTGATGAACCATGTGAATCATGAGATGTGGCATTATATCAAAAAAGTAGGAGGTAAACACATCTCTAGTTGGTTTTGTGTCTCCACCACAAATTCATATAGGTCACTCAGCTCTTTCTTGCCAATCGTCTTCTATGAGATCTTCGAAAAGAAGTAGCACATGCGGGTAATGGCCATTTTCAAGAACTCTGGCTTTATAGCCCTGATTGCAATAGGTAGAAACACTGTCAGCATCACATGACAATCGTGAGCCTTGTAGTGTGTTATTGACAAGTCCTTCATCGACACTAGCTTCTTCACATTCACTGAAAACTCAATCAGGACTTTGACCCCCCTTAGGAAAGCGCATATAGCTCTCTTCTCTTCTGGTGTTAGGTTGAAGCATGGTGCATGCAGAGTGTATTTTCCCTTAGCCTCAGGTACCGGGTGAAGCTGTGGCATCATGTTTAGCTGCACCATGTCTTTCTATGATTTCAGACCATCCTTTGACTTGCCTATGTCCATCAAGGTAGCAGTGAGACTCTCAAAGACATTCTTCTGCATGTACATAGCTTCAATGGCATGGGGGCCCTCCAAGTCTGGCCAATAAGGTAGATACTAAAAGAAGATCGATTGTTTCTTGAAAGGTACGCCTTCGACAGGAGGTGTTCTTCTATCTCTGTTCATCCTATCCGGATTCTTCTTTCCATAGACGACGCGTATGTGTTTCACCATTCTATACATGTGTTCTCCATTATGACGTCTCTCCAGAGGGGGTTCAATCTCTGGGGTGTTGTCATAAAATCTAAAGAACAATTTGCTGCGGTACTTGTGACTTGTCTTTAAGAAGCGCTGGTTCCTTAGGTAAACTATCTTCTTGGATGCATCCAGGAACACCCATGTAGTACCATCCAAGCAAACTAAGCATCTCGTCTTCCCTTTGATCTGTCTAGACAAAGCAAACATCATGGGATAATAATTGGTAGTAACAAATATTATTACTCTACATATGAAGTCCTTCTTTTGGAACGCATCGTACATCGGCTCCCTATGCCTCCATAGCCTCTCCATTTCTTGCATCAAAGGCTCGAGGAACACGTCTATATCAATGCCTGGTTGTTTAGGGCCAAAAATAAGAATAGTGATGAGAAGGTACTTTCTCTTCTGACACAACCATGTTGGGATGTTGTACATGGTCAAGCTCACTGGCCAAGTGTTGTGTCGCTCATCCTCTAATTGAAGGGATTCATTTCATCAGTGCTCAAGCCAAACTGTACATTCCTTGGGTCATCGCTGAATTCTTTGTGCTTCTCATTGATCCTTTGCCACTAACTACAATTAGCCAGGTGTGCAATCTTATCATCATCCACCTTGCGCTCATCATCCCACCATGTCATGAGTGCGACTTCTTTAGGGTTTAGGAAGATACATCTCAAGCGATCGGTCATTGGCAAGTACCACATTACCAAGGCAGGAATTCTTCTCTGCTTTGCATCATTGCCTAATGGAGTGTCCTCTGGTGGCTGAGATTCTTGTACGACCTTTTTCGTACCCTTCTTATTCCTCTTTTTCCCCATGGAGGCTTTGTCCCCACCATAAAGGTCATTGTTCTTGTACCGGTTGGCCCTACACCAGGGATATTTATCTAGTGACTTGAATGTTTCACCACAAAAAAGGATACAGTGGTTGGAGCATGCATGGATTTTTTCAACCCCCATTGTCAATGGACTTATGACCTTCTTCGCTTGGTATGTGTTGGCGGGAAATGAGTTTGGTTGTGGCAGCACCCATGACAGGAGACGCAATAGATCATTGAAACTATAGTCTAACCAGCCATACTTAGACTTCAGGATGAGTAGCTCGAGCACAAAACATAGCAATGTCCAATGTGTCGGACAACCCTTTTCAACACCATACACAGTCTCCTTTGATGCTTTTGTCACCCTTTCCAAATTTTCTAGACCTTTCAGGCTCTTTAGTAAAATCTCTGGTCCAAGGACCCAAATCATTTCCTCTAAATCATCTAAATCATCTTTATCACCAACACGTGCTCTCCCATCATTATTGGCACCACCTTCGTCGTTACCATCCCAACCACCAGCATCACCACCTTTTCATTGCCAAACTCAGGATCCATTTGTACATCAAGCTCTTGTGAGTATTAGGACATGTATTCTAGGGTTTCGATGTCGTCGTCTTCATCATCGTCGTCATTATCAACAACCGTTGTTTCACAATGATGAATCCACACTATGTAGTCCTCAACAAATCCTCGCATAATCAAATGTTCTCTGATGATACTCACATTTGTCCATGCCATAAGGTTCTTGCAATCTTTGTAGGGACAAATAATTGTATCCTCATTCTCTATCAACGTTGCCGCATGCTTCTATGTGGCTTCAATAAATTTGTCCACCTCTTCATGGAAACCTGCCTTGAACCTTAACAAACCATACATCCAAGACTTCCTGTACTCCATCTTTTAAAACACAACAATCAAAGAAAATACATTAAAGGACTACTAATTTAGATATATATGTAAAGGAATCAAATTAATAATTAATTACTTGGCAATAATTCTATATACTTCAGATATATATAAATATAAAATAAAATTACATGAAGCATATCAAACACACACCATGGTAGAGGGTAATTAATTAATGGCCTATTTATCAATAAATAATTAAAAATATATATTTATTAATTAAAATAAATAATTTCAAAGACAAAAATTTGCAACAATTAATATTTTACCCACTACCTTTCATGCAAACCCTATTCCAATTTCATGAAACATAAATTTACAAAATTAAAATAAAAAACCATAGATCTAGATCTAAATCTACATGTACATGAAACATACATGAAACTAAGGTGTAATCTCAACCCAAATCAAGCAAGATCGACTAATAAATGGTGTAATCTCATTTATCTAACTAATTTACACTAATAGCTTCAAAACTATAGTCTAATTTGCTTCATACAAAGCTTAAGCACCATAGAAGAGAGAGAAAAGCAAAACTCTAATTACGATCACTAACCAACAATTAAAACTTCAAATAAAAGATTGGACTAACATTTTCTTACCTTATACAATCTCTCCACCAAAGTATTTGAGATCAAAACCTCCCCCTTAGTAGAGTAATTTTTAGGAGGAGCCCAAGGCCTCCCAAGCTTTTTTGCTCGGGTTAGAGAGAGTGGCCCGAGGTGGAAGAAGGTGGCTGCTATATATACAGTGAACGTTTGTAGGGGCGGCTGGTAATAGCCGCCTCTACATACCAGCCGCCCCTACAAATCGACACATTTGTAGGGGTGGCTCATATTACCAGCCGCACCAACTATGTCATTTGTAGGGGTGGCTGCTGTGCTGGAGCCCAAGCACGTCACTGTAGGGGCTGCTCCAATGTCAGCCGCCCCTAAAAAAGCCCCGTTGCTACAAACTGTTTTTCACGTAGTGCGAGCGCGGTACCACACGCCGCCGTTGCCCATCGTAGGATCCACGCCGCCGCAGCCGCTGGTCGCCAGATCCGCTTGATGGTGGTCGGATTCGTGCCCACCTCGGTGGTCGGATTCACCGCCGGTGGATGGTTGGTGGACGGATCTAGTGGCCGACACACAAGGGACAAGGAAGGGGCGCCGTGCTCGTAGGAGATGGAGGGGCCGCTATGTCGTGCTCGGAGGAGAGGTGTGGCCACCGAGATCCACCGCCCTAGAGCTGTCGGGGGGCGTGGCCACCATACATTCGCCGCCGGGGGGTCGCCACGTGCACTGCGGTCGCCGGTGCTGGCTGCCCCATACA
This sequence comes from Miscanthus floridulus, assembly GCF_019320115.1. Classification (NCBI taxonomy): domain Eukaryota; kingdom Viridiplantae; phylum Streptophyta; class Magnoliopsida; order Poales; family Poaceae; genus Miscanthus; species Miscanthus floridulus. The sequence goes on along the minus strand of NC_089583.1, from coordinate 10,129,124 downwards.
CCACCGCCGCCGGTGCAGGCCTCCCCGCGCGCCGCCGCTAAGTGTGGTGGCTGGACCGTGCGCCTTCTCCTCCCCGTCATGGCATGGAGGGATGGACTGATACTCGCATGGAAGACTGATGAGAGAGAGAGAGAGAGAGAGAGAGAGAGAGAGAGAGAGAGAGCGGCAAACGAGTCGAACGAGAGAGAGAGTTTATTTCCACGCTGCTCCAAGAAGACCGAGCCGCTCAGATTCATTTCCCGTGCATGTGTAGACCGCGCCGCTCAGATTCAAAAACCACCGGCGTCATCTCCTATTTTGTGAAACCACTGCTCGCGTGGCGAGCCATGAGTGGCCACCAGCCCTGCTTCCGGATCGCTGACGTGGAGTAGCACACGGATCACCGCAGTGCGCAGCACATTTGTGTTTTCTCACTACGACCGACACGCAGGCCCCACTCCCACTCCCACTCCCGTTCCTTTGCGCCCGCACCTCGAGGTCTGTACATGGCACTGAATAACCGAGGTGGGTGGCTTTAGTAATCCGACTCGGTTAATAATTTGTTAAACGAGACGGTTGTTTGGAAGGGACCGCCTCGGTTAATGTATTAACTGAGGCGGTTCTTTTATATTGTCCGCCTCGGTTAAGCATTAATTGAGGCGGTTGCTGGGCCGGCTGCCCTGTCGCGAATAATCGAGGCGGGAACCAGCCCAGCCGCCTCGGACGCCAAAATGGAAACGCCTCGCATGGCAAAAAATTCAATCATCTTACTTGATTGTTTTGGATTATTATTCAATTTCATTTGGGTCTTTAATTTGTGTTGATTTGAGTTAATTCAAATCTATATACATAGAAAATACAGAAATATTTGGGACAGGACGTCCGTCCACACGGACCCTCCCGTTCCTGGGCCTCGACGTCAGCCCAAATAACCCCCATGCAACCACGAATCCCATATCAGTCTGGTACAGCAAAGGTGGCAATGGGCAAGGCACCACCGACCCAGCAGACTGAGCAGAGCTGGACTGTCCCTATCCCCTCGCACCCACCCCCTCGTCCATGGCATGACGACGACCTCCAGGGCTTCGCGGTGGCCCCGCATCCGCCCTGATCTGCACGGCGCCCACCCCGATCTGCATGGCACCAACCCTGATCTGTGGTGCACGCGGCATGCGCTCCGCCGCCATCGACGAGCAGCATTCTCACAGAGTTCCTTGAGGCCTCCATCCACGTGCCCGACCTCTCCCTGCCCCCGTGGAAGCGCGTCAACTTCCCACCGTACCAGCGCTGGCACCAGAATCAGACGTGATCTCTTCGCATGCCCTCGTTTCGGGCAACGCGGATGCAGGGCTGCAGTTCACCACCAGGTAGGGCATGGCCGCGCGGCGAAGCCTATGTTTCAATTGTTTCAGTTGTTTCAGATGTATGTTTCAATTGTTTCATGCGGACGTTGAAAAGTAGGTGAATGTTGCATATGTTGTAATGGTTGTACACGTATGTTGCAAGCGCCTATTCCCAACTCTTTCCTTTACATGTCACATTATAACAGGGCCTTCCCAACAACATATGTCACAATATAGGATGCAGGCCATTGCAATTCTCAAAGTTTTGAGATACGCCATTATAATTCGCCTATTCAAAGATCTGCCAAATTTTATCTCTCCTACATCTATGCTATTTTCTACACCTGCTACGTGCAAGGACCCAAGACGTGTATGCCTACAGAAACACATACAGTACAGGAATACGTGTGGACACGTACAGGCCCACTGGGCGCGAGGCGGAGTGAAGGGACCCACCATCCTATGGAATTGCCAACATAAGAAGCGCCTATCTCCAATCTAGTCCTATGGAATTGCTCTAGCTACCGCCATATCCCTATCATCATACCGGTTTTAATTTTTGGTTGAGTGGTGGACTGCCTTTGCCGATCGTTTATACGGACCGACGGTTATTATGCACTAGTCCTGCCGGTTCAAAATTAAATGGCTCTTTCTCTGGCAGTGTACGTAGTCCGGCGGCATATGACTTCTCTAGTTCCTGTCATACAGTGCGCGTGAATGTGTGGTCTGTGGTGCAAGGTACGTTGGAAAAAGGGTAGACCAAGGCATATCTTGGATATCTTTAAAGGATGGCGTCTTACGCATGAGAGCAGCACACACGCATGGAGAACTAGCTAGAGTTTTGCACGGTACGACACCAGATCACTCCCTTAAGCTAATTAGCCAGCTAGATACATGCATGATATATATTGCCTTCTCCAAAAACGTTGTGTTACTCTACTTCAAGTCAAAGTAGTGTATGTATATGATTTGCATCCGGGCAAGCAATTAGGCCCTCCTGGCTTTTTGACTAGAAACATAATTAGTGGATCTGGTTCAGTTAAGTATGCCTGAAGCATTGACTTGCACGAAAGGAATGCCTTGTCAATGAGCTAGTAGATGCACTAGCTTATTTGAAATTGTCCAAGGACGACATTCTGTGTTTTTCCGATGACAAGGACCTCGTCAAACTGTCTCTAACAAGTCCACGCAAAGTCGGTGGAAGATAAGAATGGAACTAATAGCCATTGCAAATGGTTACTGTTCACCCTTTAGCATTTTCTTATACATAACTGGCAATGCTTTGGGTCTTGAAAAAGAATTGTGCATTGCCAAGTAAATGCTATAGTAAGGTTACATAACTGGTAACCATAGCTATCGTCACTGGCGGAGCCACCGCCCCGCCACCCTGGGCGGCCGGCCGGGCTCGTCGCCGGCGTTCAAAAGAAAAAAAAATTATATCGAGGTAAAATCCTATAATTTTCTAGCTAACTATTTTTGCATAATAAGAATTGCCTAGACTCATAAAAGCTTTTGGCTCCGCTAATGGCTATCTTAACACTCAGTTCTTGAATATCGTGGATTCAAATTCGTAACCTCTTACCTCGCGTCCTAGCCGCCTGCAAACACAACACATAGTCACTTGTGATCAAGTATAAGATGCTATCATTTTGTATGAACATCTACGAATCTTATATTGAATCTTTCTGCTCCTAAACGATCTCCAATGGAGAACTTTTGAACTACAAAGTTTTAAGATCTCGTTGACCACTGCAACTTTGGTATAGGTCTTGTCAAGTTTAAATTTTAAAATATCAGAAATTAAAGTATATATATGGACCTTTAAATGATCTCAAATAAAAAAAATATTAACTATAGTTTTAGATCTTGTCAAGCTCTATAATTTTGATTCAAATTTTATTGTCATCTGATTTCATTAAAGTTATGAGTGATTTGTAACGATGGTTGACTAAGTCAACAACCCTTAGAAATCACCTAGTGGTGGTTTACACAACCAACCGCCCATGAAAATACGATTTTCAGAGGCAATTCTCTTAAGCGGGCGACTACTTCCTAGGACGGTCTGCTTAATAGAATTGTCCTCAAAATAGATTTCTAGGGGCGACTCAATAATAATAAGTTACGGTGCTCCTCGGTCTAGTTAGAGATGATTTGCCAAACAAACTACCCTTGAAAAAATAAAAGACATCTATAAAAGTTTGGAAAAGCTAAAAAACGAGCGTGCTCGCCCTAGAGCTTCCGCACGCACTCCTTAACCGTCGTCCGAGCTGCGCAGTCCACTTGTTTCGTGGTCGTCCAATGCGCCAGTGTCTCATGCCTGACCGCGTCGACTCCGGCGGCTAGGGTTCCGGCGGTGGCATGGCGGCGGCGCCGACTCGCGGGCGATAGGAGGCGGAGGGGCTCGAGCCGGAGACGGAGAAGATCCTGCCCACGCCATGCTCGCCCTCTCTCTTCCCCAGCTCCGGCGGCGGCTAGGGTTCAGGCGAGCCATGCTGTCCACCCCTTCTTTCCCAAATCCGGTGGCCTTAGAAGGGTTTGGCCAGAGGAAGGAAGGCCGATCAGGTGGAGGGGATGGCCAACGAGCGGTTTAGGGGAGTTGGCGGCGGCGGCGGTGGTCGGGCCAGGTCGGGGCGGGGGCGCCATGGCCGGCGTTCGTTGGAGGTCGCCATGGCCGCATGCGGGCCGGAGGGAGCAGTAGGGAGGGGAAGAAGGAGGTCGCTGCTGGCGGTAGGTGTCGGGTGGTGGGAGGGGGGCATGGATCTGGTGCCGGGCAGGGTAAGGAAGCAGCGGTGGAGGCGCCGGAGGCAGGATGGGAAGGAGGAAGAGGATGTGGGGAGGGGGATGGAGTGTGCGGGCGGAAGTCGCCTCTGTGTGCATGTGTGGGCGCTAGTAACATCATTAAAACTTATTTGTCTAGTTGTGTATTTCACAATGAGGTAAAATGCCTTATAATTAAAGTGTAGTAAGTGTGTTTTGCTGTCGGTGCAGCGAAAAAGTTTGGCACAGGTGATGAGGGGCTGCAATGCAAGCTCCGCAAATCTCTCGAGATTGAGAATCTGGGCAGTAAGCAATATCGATCCAGTGTTCCTTACGTACGGAATATCTAATAGCCGGTAGCACAGTGAACCACATGGAATCCCTGACTGATCGCCAAAGCTTAGCCTCCTGATGTTATAAAAAAAAAGGGGGAAAAAAAAGCTAGCCCCTCCTGCTTTTAGTTGCGTGTGATGTTTTTTGGCGCACGTGACGTGCGGCCGGAAATGCACGTCTGGACGACGACGACGATTGAAATGCACGTCTAGGAGGAGGAGGAGGATACGTAGGAGCACACGGTGGACACGGATAGTTACAGGTGCTGGGAGTTGTCGGCCGTTACATGCATGCATATGCATATGCCTGCTGCTTCCTAGCTAGCTAGGCTCCAAACCGTGCAAGAAGATACCTGTCAGCTGCCGGGCTAGCTAGCTAGCTAGCTGAATGATCGAAGCACCATGTTGATATTGGCCGTGTCGTCATGTCTGCCATGGACTGATCGATCAAAGCAGGAGCAGCAGCAGCGGCTCACGATGACGACGATGGTGCTGACCGGACGGCTGACCGCACTATGTGTAGCCAGAGCTGCGGCACCTGGCAGGTTCCGTGCCCGGACACGTACGTACGTGCGTGGGTCGTCACGTTCCGTCCCAGGAGTGTTTATGCGGCTGGTTTTTGGAATTTTTCTTCCCGATGAATAATAGTGCAATTCGGGCGTTGCGTGTGGAATGGACGATGTGTGAGCTATTGTCTATCTCACGCATGCATGATTCATGTCTGTTGCATGACCCACAACCTGATTCATCAAATGTGTATTCATATGCTGAAAAAAGAAGCCAAAGAAAACGATGAAACAGCTGAATAACGAATTTTTTGCTAACTCCGATCCGTTTCTAAATACATGTGGGTTTCGAGTTTCATGTGCACTTTTGACTAATAGCACGCATTCGGGGTATAAACATTGAACATCATATTCGGTTGAGCTGGAATGATGCCCTGGAACGATTCCACTAGAAATGCTAGGCTAATTTATATAGGCTTTGATGAGGTGGAATGAATACTGAGCAGGAATGCAGTTAAACGAATGAGCCCTAAATTTGTTTTTTTTTCTCGAATACGCAAGTGCGTTGCGTATCTTGGCCCTGTTCGTTTTGTTGAAAACTCATGGCTGAAAGTATTGTTCGCTGATTTGTTGTGAGAAAAAAATACTGTTCTTTAACTGAAATAGTACGGCTCATAAGACAAGCGAACATAGCCATTATACTAAGAAGAAATTAGAGCGATTTACAAGTATAAGCCTGAGCCCGAGAGCAGAGAAAGGGCACAAGTTCTCAGAAACGTTGTTGAGATCCCGGTTGGGTAGAGGACTACCCCCGACACTAGCCCTCCTAAGTTCTTAGCCCCCGCTCGTACCCATTGATCGGCTTCGGCCCTGATTACGAGCAGTAGTTCTTGCACCGTGGCCGTGGCCTCCCTGAAACAGCGTGGTCCTTCCAAACTTGCCAAGAGACGAGCGTGAAGAGGGAATCGACGCCTTTCCTGTGGTTGTCGTGCCAGCCTCTTCTTAGGTGCCTCCACCAAGAGATGACTGATCGCTCCGCCGGCGACAACCGGTGACCAAGGGCAGCACAGATGTGAAACCAGATTTCCTGGGTGAATGGGCAGCATGTTAAGATGTGGTCGATCGACTCAGGGGCCTAGTCACATAGGTAGCATTCTTCTTGCGCCTGAAGCCCATGTCTTGCTCGACGATCATTGGTCCAGTGACGTTTCCTAAATGCCAGCCACAGGAAAATCTTCACTCTTAGCGGTGCTCAGGTCTTCTAAATGAGTGAGTGTCCGCGGAAGGGGATTGAGCCGGTGTGGAGCCTGGCGTAGGCCGATTTGGCTAAGTACTCACTCGGGCGTCCACTGCCAAACGGTCCTGTCCGGCTGGTCGGTCAGAGTGAAATTCTCTGTGGCTTCCCAGAGGTCAAGGTATTCTGCCACTGCCATGTTGGTCAGTCCGCCGGAGATGGATCGAGCCCACTGCCTGTTCGTCAAACCTTGCCGAACGGTTTGTCTCGTTTGGATTCCTCTAGAGACCAACTGCGCTAGGTTGGGTGTGATGTCAGTTACGGCGGTGCCCTGCAGCCACCGATCTTCCCAGAAGAGAGCACTGCTGCCATCTCCAATAACGATGAACGTGGTGTTAGTATCTTAGGATCATCTAGGTGTAGATTAGAGGGTGAATTCATTATTGGTTTAGTTCAATTCGACCTATAACATGATACAGAAATGGAGACAGTGAGAGAGGAAGATGTAGGAGTGGCTGTGCGTTGGCTTTGGAGGAGGATGAGCCGTCCATGTCGAGGTCCAGTCGGTGGCGTCATCCGGCGGCGGTGGATCCGGTGGCGGCGACATCGGCGTAGAAGACGTGGTGGAGTCCGGCGTGGTGCAGACGTCTGGGGTGGCGTAGAGGCGGTGGTGGTGTTTCCCGTCGCTGGCAGCACCCCCTCTCGATTGGAATAGGGTTAGGAAGTAGGTGGGGGCGTCTGACAGCTCAGGTGAACCTCTTGTCCGCGCCCTGGCCCCCACCTCCTGCTGCGCGATGGGGGCCCACCAACCTTGGTTTGGTTGGATGCTCCCGATCAGGGCACTAGATCAAGGCCCGACTCGACCGTTGGGCCGAGTCAGATGAGATCAACATTAACAATCTCCCCCTTGATCTCACCTCATACTTAAACTCAACTTTCTTTATATTTTTCCCATTCCATCACAGATTAGTGCATAGGAGCATGCTTCATCGTCATGGTCAGTTACCATTATATTTAACAGCTATAATACACCTCTCTGTTTTGAAACAGATACTCAACTAGGCCCTTAGTATCCAGAAATCATAGGCTTTCTCGTAAACCTATGTTGACTGTGTGTTCTCTGAACACACTGGGGGATAAGCCTTTGGTAAGCGGATCCGCAAGTACTTATTCCGTACTTATTTACTCAATGCTTTCAAAATGATTCTGGATAATCTCCTTTACAACATATAACTTAGTGTCAATGTGTCTGGCAGCACACTTGACCTGTTGTCTTAGGAGTTAACTTAATTTAAATGGTTATTGCTGTTGTCCACTATTGTTAAATCCGGGTACAAATTTCCTTAACCTCCTTTTGCCTATTCCTTAAGCCTCATGTCAAGCTATACTATGGTATGCATCACTGATGACACCACAACTGTTTCTTTGGAGTTTTTCCACAATAATACTCTAACTGCAAGTGTTAGCAACTACTGTGGATTTCACTACACATCTCACCACGACTTAACAGTTGTACCCTCAACTATTTGAGAGTACTTATTCTTTCTTACTTAGCATGAGGCCTATGATACTTTATAAAATTGGAAGACATTCTCAACTCCATTCCAGTGATCTATATCTGAACTGGACTTCTACCAAAATATCCCGGATACATAAACTAAGTCAAGGTAAGTTCTTACTTGTACTTGTACACACATCAAGCTTCCAACAGCTGAAGCATATGGAACCATATTCATTTGATCGATCTCATATCGGTTCCTGGAACACTTAAAGTTCCCAAATCTATTACCCTTGACTATAGGAGCTGGCGTAGGTTTACTCGCATGCATACTTTACTTTTTTAGAATCTTTTCTAAGTATGCCTTTGCGATAGTCCTAATACCTCATTTTCTTCTATCTTGGTGAATTTTGATTCCTAGAACCAATGACGCTTCACCAAGATCATTCACATTGAAACTTGAGGACAAAACTTCTTCTCCAATGACAGATTAACATCACTACTAATGAGTAGAATGTCATCTATTCACAGGATGTGGAAAATGAATTTTCCATTCTTGATCCTTGCATAAATGCTATTGTCCTTCTCATTTTCTTTAAAACTCAAACTTTCTTATTGTTTTCATCAACTTCAAATACTACTGTCTAGAGACTTATCTTTAACCCATAAATGGATTTCTATAGGCGGTATCCCATATGTTCTTTTCTTCCACCACAAAACCTTTTGGGTTGTGCCATGTAATCGTTTTCATATAAATCCCCGTTAAGGAATGTCGTCTTTACATCCATCTGATATAACTCTAAATCGTAATGTGCCATTAACACCATTATGATTCTAAAAGAATCCTTACATAAGATTGGAGAGAAAACTCTTATTGTAATTTATTCATTCTCTTTGCGTAAAGCATATTGCCACAAGTCGTGCTTTATATCTTTCTACATTTCCTTGGGAGTCACATTTTGTCTTGTAGACCCATTAACAGCCTACTATTTTGGCTCCATTAGGAATTACTTCTAAGTCCCAAACATCATTGGTATTCATTGAGTTCATTTCAACTTTCATAGCTTCTTGCCATTTAAAGGAGTAAACGCTTCTCATGGCTTCTTCAAATGAGGAGGGATCACTCTTCATTTGAATTTCTTTACTAACATAGACTTCATAGTCATCAAAAAACTGGTTTACTAATTCTTTGAGACCTTCTAGGGCCTCAACCACTGGCACTTTCATATGAGGCTGTTGTTGCTCTTCATTGCCAAGAGGTAATTGATTCTACAGGCTCATGTATCATAAGATCCTTGTTTACATTATTCATCTTCTTCGAAAAGCCAACAATAGGTGTTGTATAAGTCATACAACATCAACAGGTATTGAGAAATTCGTTGTTTTGAACCACTGAAGTGGGCATGTAGTCCCACTTCTCTTCAAGTCTTAGGTCTCTACATACCTCTACATACCATGCTCCCTCAGATCTTTCCATCTTTTCTAAAGATAGTGTATCTTTAAATATCTTATTTTGGGTTTAATCCGTTAAAACCTCATAGGCGCTTTGAGCACCACCTTCACATCTTTGAGGCTGACTACGCTATCTTTCTACCTTATATGACGCTTTAAGCATCACCTTAATATCTTTGAGGCTGACTACACTATCTTTCTGTCATAACATTAAAAGATCCAGGAATTTAGGTATTTCTCTGCTTAGGGGTATCATTGCTGTGACTATTGTACTCCTCCAACGGTCGTATTCATCTTAATTAATCTTTAATTCTCTTAATGAAGAGTATCTTTCTTAATTGATCTTTATCTCACTCTTAATGAAGAGTATTTTTCTTAATTGATCTTAATATTTCCGCCCTCAAAATATGACATGAACTTTACTGCCATAATTTCGAGAGCTATTTAGAAAGCCTATGAACGAAGAGACACTTATAACTTACTTCATTCACATGATTATATCATGTAAACAAAGTTATTTCTTAATCCGTTTAGGAGCACACTTTCCTTATTTCACTTCAAGAACTTAACGAGGTCTTTCATTAGCTGTATTTTTACAAGTCACGCTTGCATCTTTTCTTATCTTTTGGTTAGTATTGACCATGACGATGTATTTCTATTGTGCCACGGTCAATATTAGGATAGCATAAGAGCTACCCAAACTTCTCTCGCTATGCGAAATACAAAACATGTGAATCATCACAAAACTTCTCCCACCATGCAGGATTGACTAGCATAAGTACTATGCCAAAACTTCTCCTTGTGCGGGATAAATCTATACAAAACTTAGTCATGACGACTAAAACATTCAATTATACTTCATTTTCCAATTAAATCTTCCCGTTGGTTCCAATTTAATCAGAAAATTAATAAACTAACAAAAAACTGTCCTGAACTGGCTTGATTTAAGCTTTTTCATTCACATACCCCAGCATTGCAGCCTGTTGGCATGTAGCAGCGTGATCTCATCAGTTAAAAAATAAACAAGATACTTCTGCATTAATTCTACATCACCGTTGGGCAGAAAACAGAATTAATGCATAAAACTCATAAATCAACTTGATATACATATAACTACTCTTCAAAATTAAATTCTTCCGTTGGTTCGAATTTAATTAGAAGATAATGAACACTTCATCACAGCAAAAACATGTTAATAAAATACATTCTATTTGTTCCGGAGCATTTCTTGATCCTTATCTACTCTCTAAAAATTTGACCAAGTTGATGTAAAATTTATCAGAGATTTAACCCTTAAACTTGAACCCATTATAATATTGTCATCATCAACATTGGTTAGAAAACTGACAATATCATAATCTGACTTAAACAAAACAGACTACTCCTCTAATTTAAATTTTTCCGTTGGTTCCAATTTAATTAGACGATAAACATAATTATAATTTACTAAATATAACTGCTCTTCAAATTAAATTCTTCTGTTGGTTCAAATTTAATTAGAAGATAATTAGCATTAAACTTTGCAGCGGAAACATGAAAAAAATTCTTTATCTACTTTTTAGAAGCATTTTACTGTACTCATCTATTCTCTAGAAAAATTATCATGTTGGTTCAAATTTTTTATAGAGATTTAAACTAGACAAAAATCATCAAAATTTGCTTCTGAAAATAATAAAACAATTCGTCAATTTCACTGTGCATTTTGGGCCAAAACCCTCTCGCGCGCTGCGCGCTGTCGTGGCCCAGTAGCAAAATGCGGCCCAGTTTGTCGTGTGCGCCATGCCATCCCCGTGCCCAGGCCACAACCTAGGCCTGGGCCGGTATACCCCAAACCCGTCTGGGCCGAGTCTGGTCCGATCTCTGCCGGCCGTGGGATCTCATCGGACGGTGCACCGCGCGTTTTGTCCGATCAAGATCGCGCCGCGGCCGCCCCGGTGGAAACCCTAGGTCCATTCGTCACCCTCCTCTCCTCTCTATTCGCCACAGATGACTCTCTCTCCCTACGCCGCGTTGGCTCTCTCTCCCTTCTCACCCAAAACATGGTGGTCAGAGATCGTGGTGCTGCCACCGGTCCCCTCGTCGGTGCGCGCACCCACCGTAGGGTGAGCGCGCCGCCATCGAGCGATCTAGCGGTGTTGCCCTTGACCCCATGTGGCTCCACTCCCCGAACCCTAACTCACTCCTCTCTCCCCATTCTCTCTCTTAGCGGCTCAACACCGAGTGAGTGAGCGCAAAGAGCCACCTGAGCGAGCCCACGACTGAGGGATGGTGGCGCCGTCGCTGGTCCCCTCACCGGCGCATGCGCTCCCCAGCGGGTGAGCGTGCTGCCATCGAGCGGCCTAGTCGTGGCGCCCTAGCATAGCCGCAGTACACCAGCACGGAGGCCCTTCCTAGGGTGATCCGGTGAGTGGAGGCCGGCGAGGTAAGCCTCCTCCCTAGCCCTTCCCCTTTCCCCTTGATCTTCTCTATTTGGATCTTCTTCTATTCTTCTCAGAGCTGGTCCGATCTAAGGTTAGGGTTAGGATTCGGGTTACTGTACATCTTCCCTGATGGGTTAGGGTTATGGTTCGAGTGTGGGTCAATTCGAATCGGGCCGAATCGAACCTTCTTTGTTCTGTTGTTCTTCCCCTTCTAGGGTTAGGGTTTGGAACCCTCTGCTTCGATCCGAATCGGATCTATCTCATCATCTTCTAAACTGCTACCATTGTTAGTATCTTAGGATCATCTAGGTGTATATTAGAGGGTGAATTCATTACTGGTTTAGTTCAATTGGACCTATAACATGATACAGAAAGGGAGACAGTGAAAGAGGGAGATGTAGGAGTAGCTGAACATTGGCTTTGGAGGAGGATGAGCCGTCCATGTCGAGGTCCAGTCGGTGGCATCGTCCGACAGTGGTGGATCTAGTGGTGGTGGCATCGAGGTAGAAGATAAAGTGGAGTACGGCGTGGTGTAGACGTCCGACATGTCACAAAGGCGGTGGTGGTGCTTCCTGTTGATGGCAGCACCCCCTCTCGATCGGTCTAGGGTTAGGAAGTAGGTGGGGGCGTCTGGCGGTTCAGGTGAACCTCTTGTCTGCGCCTTGGTCCCCACCTCTCTCTATATAGTGCTGCGCGACGGGAGCCCACCAACCTTGGTTTGGTTGGATGCCCCCTATCAGGGCACTGGATCAAGGCCCTACTCGACCGTTGGGCCGAGTTGGATGAGATCAACACTAACACATGGATGCCTGGAAGAAAGCTTGTACCTCAGGTTGGGTGTGTTGATAGCAGCTGGCTCCATGCCTGGGTGTTGTCGGTTTTCTGCAACCAAAGCTACCTAGTCTGAAGCGCGAAGCCTGCGAGTTTGAGGTCCATGATCCCCAGGCCGCCCATGTCTGTTGGCTGGCAGCAAGTTGCCCAATCAACCATACACCTGCCTCACACTGAGGCATCTTTGCCGACCCATAGGAATTTCCTGCAGATTGCATCTATCTCCTTCTCGCCCATGGAGGCAAACTATCAGCCAGGGCAGTCAGGAACGCCGGAGGGATCACAGGCAACTAGCACCACTCCATCGCCCTCTCCACCGCCCGAGCTGGGTTCCTCTGCTGATGAGCGTGACCTGCTGCCGCCAGGGCATCTAGACACTAGGCCAATGGAGGCAGTCTACATCATCCAGCATAGCATAGATATCGTTGCGGACGAGGAGGCCCTGCGGTACTCGCTGATCGCGATGGTCAGGGCCATTTGGATCAACCACGGCTTCGATGAAGGAAGCTTCTCAATTGTCCCCTTCTTCCCTGAGCAATTCGTCGTCCACTGCCGCTCGCGGGAGACACACGACAGAATCCTGGCAGCCTCAGCGGTGCCAGCTACGGGCACATTCCTAGTTCTGCAGCCATGGACACGGCTGGTGCCGGTGAACGCTGCGGCGATGCACTGCATGGTCTCCCTGGAGTTGGACGGCATCCTGACGCATGCCTGGAGTGAGGACACCATCTCCAAGATCCTGGCCCCCTACTGCTGGGTACACACCATCCACCCTACGTAGGCGGGGAAGTCTGACCTCTCCGCCTTCGGCCTCATGGCCTGGACCAGCACCCTAGCATGATCCCTAAGATCGTATGGCTCCTCACCGCCGAGCGTGAGTTGGTGCTCCCCAGGAACCTTCCACCGTACCTGAGGAGGAAGGAACTACTACGCTATTGGGTGATTGTCCACATCCGGAACACGGTCGACTTTGAACTGAGGGACCCCTCCCCGCCACCGTCGCCGTTGGACTCCGACAATGGTGATAGCGGCCATGACGGGAACCCCGACCGACACCACTGTTAGAAACCGAACGGCGGCGAGCAGAACGCGAGCAGCAGCGAGTGGAATCAGAATGATGAACTCGAGTGATTTTTGGTGCTGCCTGAAAAGCGCAGCGGTTTTGATGCATTGTGTTCTATTTATTGAAATACAGGAGAGATCATGCCGCCTATGGCACGCACGATGCGAAGACTGTGCGTGTCCATCCCCACGCACCGCGACGTCCGGCCATGGCGGCATGCAGCTAACTACCACTACTCCTAGCGCGCGATCACCACAAGCCGGCATCTGCACGCATGCACGAATGAGTAAAGGGAAACATGCTGCCTATCTATAGCACATAGGAGTAACTAACAATTCTCCTCCTACTCCTAGTGTGCCTGCTGTACATGATAAACACCGAGTTTGGAGCGCAGCTCACATAAGCGTTCGCGCCCCAGAGCCTTGGTGCAGATGTCCGCCAGCTGCTCCACCGTCCCAATGGACTGAAGCTGAACCCTGTTCTCCTCGACACACTCTCGAATGTAATGAAACTTTATATCAATATGCTTACTTCGGTCGTGGAACACGGGATTCCGGCTGAGCGCAATGGCGGACTGGTTGTCGATCTTCAGCGAAATGGTGGCTACCTCCTCGCCCTTGAGCTCAGCCAGGAGACGAGCGAGCCAGACACCTTGGCATGCAGCAGTGGACGCGGCTATGTATTCTGCCTCGCAAGATGATAAGGCAACGACGCGCTGCTTCTGTGACTGCCAGGTGATCACGTTGCCGCCGAGGAAGAAGACGACTCCAGTGGTGCTCTTGCGGGAGTCGATGTCGCCAGCCAAGTCGCTGTCGCTGTAGCCGTCGAGCTGAGCTTCCTTCTTCCTCCTGTAACAGCAACCGAACTGCAGTGTGCCTGCTACGTACCTGAGCACCCTCTTGACAGCAGCCAGGTGCTCAGTGGTGGGAGCCTCCATGAAGCGACTGATGTAACCCACCGAGTATGCGAGATCGGGTCTGGAGTTCACCAGATACCGGAGGGAGCCTGACGATGCTGCGGTACATGGTTGGATCAACAGATGGTGCCGAACTCTGCTTGCTGAGCTTCAGGCGGGGCTCCATGGGCGTGTGACTGGGATTGCAACCAGCCAGGCCTGCCGACTCCAGGATCTTTGCCGCGTATGCACTTTGGCAGACGGTGATCCCGGCCTCGTTCTGGGTTACCTCCAACCCCAGATAGTAGTGAAGGAGGCCGAGATCACTCATCTTGAATTTCGCCTTCATCTCCTCCTTGAACGTGGTGATGTCGCTGTTGTTGCCGCCCGTGATCACTAGATCGTCCACATAGACACCGACGACAAGCCGGCGATCACCCACACCGCGTAGGTACACGGCGTGCTCGGAGGTGCTCCGCTGGAAGCCCAGCTTGATTAGGGAGGAGTCGAGCTTGGCATACCAGGCGCGGGGTGCTTGGCGCAGGCCATAGAGCACCTTTACCAGGTGCAGGACCTTGTTCTCTTGGCCGCGCAGGACGAATCTAGGCGGCTGTTCGACGAAGACTTGTTCTTGGAGTACGCCGTTCAGAAACGCGGACTTGACGTCCATGTGGTGCACTGCCCAGCCTTGTGACGCGGCGTGGGCGAGCAGCAACCTTACGGACTCAAGTCGGGCCACCGGCGCGAACACTTCTTCAAAATCGATGCCCTGCTGCTGCACATACCCCTTGGCGACGAGACGGGCTTTGTACTTGGTGATCACCCCCGTGGCGTCCTTCTTGGTCTTGTAGATCCATTTCAGGCCGATCGGCCTGATGCGTGGAGGAGCGTCGACGAGCTCCCAGGTTCCGCTTGCCTCTATGGACGTCATCTCGTCCAGCATCGCGTGACACCAGTGCTCATGCCGCATCGCCTCCTCGAAAGTCGCCGGCTCGGCGTCGCTTGCCAGCATGAGGTGCTCCTCCAGGTTCCGCTCGATGAAGCCGGGCGGAGTCGACTGGCCGATGATGTTGTCGACGCGCCGAAAGCAGAGGGGTGCGTCGTCGTCGTGATCAGCATCCAGCAGTTCGCTGGCTCCAGTTCCTGGCGGCGACGCGAACTCGATGACTTGGTGCGGCACCAGGCTCGTCGTCGCACCAATAGGCACACTAGTCGTGGGAGTCGCCGTGGGCATGTCCACGGCTGATGGCGGCGTCGATGCTGAGGGTGCAGGTGATGCAGTTCTTAACGTCGAGGGCGCAGCTGCTGATGTTGTAGTGGTGGTGATCACCGCAGGATCCAGAGGCTCGGATTCTTCGATGACAAAGCCACCGGGATCGACGTCGTGATCAGCGGTCCATGCCCACTGCGCCGCTTCGTTGAAGATGATGTCGCGGCTGATGTGGACACGCCTGGTCAGTGGATCGTAGACCCGGTATGCCTTGGAGCCGGGTTCATAGCCGACGAAGATCATGCGCCGGCTGCGATCATCCAATTTCTTCAGGTTCGGCGAGGTCACCTTGACATGGGCGACGCACCCGAACATCCGGAGGTGGTGCACCGCCGGCGCGCTCCCCGTCCACAGCTCATATGGCGTCTTTCCCCCGATGGCCTTGCAGGAGGACCGGTTCAAGAGATACACGGTCGTCGCCATGGCCTCCCCGCAGAACACGCCAGGGAGGGCCTTGGCCTTCATGATGCTACGCGCCGTGCCTACGACGGACTGGTTGCGGCGCTCCACGACGCCATTTTGTTGGGGCGTGTATGGCGTCGTGAGCTCGCGCCGGACCCCCAGGTGAGCGCAGTAGTTGGTGAAGTCTGCCGCCGTGAACTCGCCCCCGCGATTGGTACGCTGGGCGAGCAGCTTCTTCCCGGACTTGCGTTCGGCTGCGGCTTGGATGTTCTTGATGGCGGCGGCGGCAACATCTTTGCTCGGCAACAGGGCGATCCACAAGTAGCGTGAATAATCATCAACGAGCAAAAGAAAGTACCGGTTCCCGCTCGGCGTCGGTGGCGTGATGGGGCCACAGATGTCGCCGTGAAGGAGCTGCAATGCCTTGGTCGAACGCCCGAGCGCCTTCTGCGGAAAAGGCGCCCGGCGCTGCTTGCCAGCAAGACACGCCTCGCAGACCTGCTCCACCTGGTTGAGCAGGGGCAAGCCGCGGACCAGCTCTTCGCGCGCCATCTTCCGAAGTGCGGTGAAGTTGATGTGGCCAAAGCATGAATGCCATGTCCAGGCCGCGTCGTCGTGGCGCGCAGCCAGGCAGACTGGCCGTGCTATGGTGACGTCGAGCACGTACAGTCGCCCTGGACTCCGTGGGATCCTCGCGAGCAGGCGGCGCTCCTCATCCCGTACGTGCATCACGCCTTCGTCCACGAGCACCTGGAAGCCGCCTTCGTCGAGCTGGCCGACGGAGATGATGTTGGCGGTGAGACGCAGCAGGTAGTAGACGTTGGGGAGTGACCGGTGCTCCCTGTTCTTGCAGGTGAGGAGCACGGTGCCGCAGCCTTCGATCCGTGCGCTGGAGCCGTCGCCGAACCTGATGGAGCCGATGACGCCGGTGTCAAGGCTGGCGAAGGCAGTCTTGGACCCGGACATATGATTGGAGGCGCCGGTGTCCATGATCCATCGCTTCGGATCTGGATCTGCGTCGGAGTCGAGTGCGGCGAACACCTTGTGCTCGATGAGGTGCAGGTCGTGGGTCGGCGCCGGTGCTGGAGCTTGGTGTGACGCCGGCGGCGGAGCTTGTGATGGCGCGTCGGTGGGGAATGAGTCGATGGCCATCATGAGCGTGGCCTCCTCCTCTTTGGCCACATAGGCCTCTTGGGCCTGCTCCTCCTTCTTCTTGCTGCGGCAATCACGAGCCCAATGGCCCTTCCTGCCACAGCGGGGACATGGGTCATCCAGCGGCGGGCGCAAAGAACTTGAGCCGTTCCTGGAGTCGCTGCTGCCGCCGGTGCCGCGCCCACGGCCTCTGCCACGGCCCTTTCCACGACTGCCGGAGCCAGAGCCACCACGCCCAGACTCGCCGGCCTTTTTCTTGTACTTCTCCACCCACTGCTCCTCAGTGAGCAGCAGTTTGCCGCTCGCGGTGTGCGCCGGAGCGGGCTCGACGTCGTCAGCGGCTTTGAGTCGGCCGGTAACCTCCTCGATGGAGAGCTGAGAGATGTCAAGCAGAGTTTCGATGGAGATCATGAGTTGCTTATACCATGGACGGACGACGCGCAGGTACTTGGCCACCACCTTCTCGTCAGGTTCCGGGTCGCCCAGCGTCGCCAGGCGTTGCACGATGCCCGTCATGCGCAGGGCGAAGTCCTCGATGGGCTCTCCGTCACGGAGGGCGATGGACTCGTACTCGGCGCGGAGATTCTGCGCCATTGCTTTCCGCACACGGTCGTCGCCGATGCGGAAGATTTTGATGGCCTCCCAGGCCTCCTTCGCCGAGTTCTTGGCCACCAGGATGGGGACCATCTCTAGTGGAACGCTGCTGCAGATCGCGTCGAGGGCGTTGTGGTCGTCGCCGTACTCCATGTCGTCGAACTCGACGGCGTCCCACAGGTGGCGCGCTTCCATCTTCAGTCGCATGCGCAGCGCCCACTCGTGGTAGTTTGTTTTGGTGAGCTGCGGCCAGTTGCCGGAGCTCCCTTCCCGGATGATGCGCTCGACGACGACCTCCCGCGGACGGCATGCGTCGCGGGTGCGCGAGCGGCGTGCGTCACGCGTGCGTGATCGGCGAGGCGGAGATCGAGCCGGTGAAGGTGTGCGTTGCGAGGTCTTGGCGCCGGAGATGCCAGAGCCATCGGTCTTCTTGGTGTCGTCGCCCTTCCCGGCCGGTGAACGGCTGCGGGGTCTCGTCGGAGACGCCATGGCGACGGCGAGGTCCCTCGAACACTTCACTCTGATACCACTTGTTAGAAACCGAACGGCAGCGAGCAGAACGCGAGCAGCAGTGAGTGGAATCAGAATGATGAACTCGAGTGATTTTTGGTGCTGCCTGAAAAGCGCAGCGGTTTTGATGCATTGTGTTCTATTTATTGAAATACAGGAGAGATCATGCCGCCTATGGCACGCACGATGCGAAGACTGTGCGTGTCCATCCCCACGCACCGCGACGTCCGGCCATGGCGGCATGCAGCTAACTACCACTACTCCTAGCGCGCGATCACCACAAGCCAGCATCTGCGCGCATGCACGAATGAGTAAAGGGAAACATGCTGCCTATCTATAGCACATAGGAGTAACTAACAATTCACCCACGGCTCGCGCCCGCGCCACCAGGGGTTCAGAGTCCGGCGAGGTGTCGTTGACGGCGGTGTCTGCGGGGGCGTCGGAGAGCCCAACGTGCACACTGGTCCCCACGGCGCGACGACATCATGACCTTAGCAAGCAGATGCCGATCAAGCTGGTGCCAATCGCGGCAGAAAAGCAAAAGCATGTCTAGATGCCCAAAATGGTACCCCTGTTAGGGTAGCCAGTGAAGCCCGTCATACACGACGAGGGGAGGGCAATAGCTGCTACGATGGTCTCTAATCTCTGGAGCCCACACGATCTCGAATTTGAAGGCTCAACGCATCTCGGAGAGGACATAGGAGCTTAGCTTGCCTCGGATCCCATGATCCTTGAGGCAGGGCTGCTCTGTGGTCCTTTGGTTGCTACACGACAGTTTGCTAGCGTAGAAGCCACAACCAAAAGCACAAAAGAAGTCTTCGCCGACGCAGAGCAGGTGCAAACTGATGTGTTGGAGGTGACCCACGCCTCGGATGTCCCTTCTTCACATCGGGCTGTTGGCGGGGACATGGACACGCGGCAAGACCTGGGGATGCCGCGACCATTACCGAACCCGGCTGTCACCACTCTGGAGATCACCTCAGGAGACTCTGGTTCACTAGGCGAGGATAGGGTCGAATGCGCGGCCAGCGATATAGCCGCTAAGAACTGCCTGCCTCTCCACCAGTGCACGGCGAATAACATTGCCATGCAGCCCTAGGGGGACCAGCAGATGCTCGGGACTGGGATGCAGGGAACGCAGCAACCTGTCGACCAGGAGGCTCCGGCCTCGGCCTCACAGGCGGGAGCCAACACACCCTCTTTACACCAAAATTTGGGAAGAGGAGAACGCGTGAACTCGAAGCTCCTAAGATTGTATCATCAAGGTATCGATCACATGTGAATTGATATTAGCTGGTTTTGATACAGTGTCAAAATTGGCTATTTTATGGATGGCGTCAGCAGACAACATCAACGGACTACATACGGATGGCGTCAGGGAGAAAAATGTTGGACTCCACAAAAGGGAAAATAATTGAAGTCAAGTTATCTTAAATTAGGAATGTTTTCTTTTATTTCAAATATTGTAATAAGTCATGTTTGAGTAGGATTCATGTTTAAGTCTCAGGTATAAATATTGAACCCCAGCTATTGTAAGAGAGATCCAATCAATCAATACTAATTACTTTTTCCGGCTTCACGCCAACCATTAGGAGTAGGAGTACTGTAGATCTCGGTGAGTTCTTCAACAAGCAGGGCTACATCGATCCGGTTGACCTTTGGCTTGTCTATAAGTACCGTCATGGCTTATACTTCTGTTCGTGAGGCTGCATCGGTCCGACCGACCTCTTGTGAGCTCTAGTATAAGTTAGTTATCGATCCTTATCTAGTTCAAGTATGGCTGCATCGGTTAAGTTCAACCTCCCCTGCTCGAATTAGTTTAAGGTCAAGTTATCGGCTCTGTCTAAGGGTGGCATCCTTCGGGTAGATTCATTAAGTTACCGATCTTGCTGATGTTCTTGTTATCATTAGTTTCAGCAATGTCAACCTACCCGATAGAGATCGACCTCACATCCTTTTAGTCCTTCGTTTATTCTGTCATATTGCCATGATTCATACTTTAAACGATGGATTATGTTTTATCGGTTGTTCTACTTTGATCTTGATCATGCATAGTATGCAGTTGAGGCATGTCTGATCTTGAGAAGGTTTACTAGCTAGTTGAATCTGGTCTATAGCTCGCTATTATGGCTATAACAATCCGGTCACTCCCCCATTGTTAGTATTTTAGATCGGAGTATGCTAGCTGGTAGATTTACTTTCGACCAGGCATGACCTTAGATGCTTGCTATACCTACATCGGCTAAATAGACGATCACCTATACTTTAATGCTTACAGTGTGTCTTCATGATTCTGTTAAATATGAATAGATCTGTATACTTTAAAGGTTTAATCTGTTATCTTTATTATGGCTGTCATCGATCTGGTCAAACCCCACTGTTAAGGATGACGGGTTAGATCTGATGAGTTTATAGACCTGTCCATGTTAAATAGTCGATTGTTCACATGCTATAATCCCTTTTCTACCTGAATCGGCTATTTCAGCCAATTCGCCTGTGCTTTCACAGATATGGCACGCTTTCATGAACCTGTTGAAGTATGGTCAATTCTATGGATTTTCTGGTTCTAGATTATCATCATCATCATAGCTGCATCGATCCGGTCAAACCTCACTGTTGACGGTGATGGATTAGATCTAGGCAGTTCATAGGTCTGTCTATATCAAACAATCGATTATTTGCGTGGCATATCCCTTTTTTCACCGAATTCACTAGCTCTACACCATGTATTGATCAAATCTAATTTAGCCAGTGATGTATCTTTGATGTATACATGTTAATAGCTTAAGGGAAAGGATCATTAAAATTGGGTACGTTGCATTTGTTACTATGAAATCAATCTTGACCCGCGAGTGTTACTGTTCTTAACAGTCGATTTCTTCTCGTATCGGCTATTTAGTCGATTTTCCCGTCTAGCGGCTCCCATAACGGCACACTTCAAACTGTCTAGGCAAAACCAACATGTTCCACCCTAAATTACTGATAAACTTTCTCTCCTTATCAATTACAGGTCAAATTTACTAGCATGCCCTAAGAAAATTTGTAGGATAGACTGGTCCTGCGTTGAAGCCAAGCGGATCTCCAGCCTTGCTCCATCAAGAAGATCCTTCCGGCTTGCTATGTGTTGACATTTTCATGTCGACACGCGTTCTGGCACTCTCGGTGGGACACCCACAATCGTCATGACAACTCACAACAACAGAGACATCCTTATG
Source organism: Miscanthus floridulus (assembly GCF_019320115.1). Classification (NCBI taxonomy): domain Eukaryota; kingdom Viridiplantae; phylum Streptophyta; class Magnoliopsida; order Poales; family Poaceae; genus Miscanthus; species Miscanthus floridulus. The sequence continues at coordinate 10,107,671 of NC_089583.1, read as the reverse complement.
GTGCCTTATGAAGACCTACCTGATGAGGATAAAGATGTCTTCAGTAAAGCTATAGAAGAATTTCAGAATAAGTGTTTGTTCTCCTACACCAAGACACGTGACAATAAAGTTGTTCAGAAATATCCACTACCAAGAGGTTTGATGCATGGGCAGTCAGATACAGACGAAGTTGATGATATGCATTTCTTCGTAGATGCTGTAAACAAATCTGTTCATGACGCCATGTTGAACCATAATACAACTTTCTTGAACATATTCCACAACATCATAAAAGAGGTGTTTCATGGATGCCAATTGATCAGATTGAACCAGCTTATTACAATATTCCACATCCGTCGACTCAAGAGACTAATCAAGCCGGTACTACCATCAAGAAGCAGCACTAACTAGTAATTATGATGTCCAGGCAGTTCAGAGCTCATCTGAACAAGTTCAAGGTATCACTACTAATCAAATACAAAATAATCCTAGATTATCAGTGTAGTATGTGCAACAGCCGACGAGGCAAGTTTAGAATCAAATGGTTAATTTTGGCATATCAGGGCAAATACTGTCGTCAGCTCCAAAAATAGCGCCATCAGTTCAAAGGATTCATAGAGATACAGATCCCGACATCTACAACCAGAGACTTCAAGCAACAAATCAGCAAAGGGCCCAATAAATAGAGATTCCACAGGGATATCATTATGGAGCAGATTACAACACCCTTCGTATGATTCCAAATCCAGGGTATCATGGTATCCAAAATTTTAATCCATATATGGGTCAACAATTGCAGAGAAATCTAGATTCAAATGTCGATGAGTTGTTGCTCAGAGTGACCGAGATGATGAAGAATCAGTTTGGTTTGAAACCAAAAGGGCAGACCTTTTTTGTACAAACGTCTATATCCAGAGTGGTATGATTTGGTCACTCTTCCTTGGAATTATAGGCTCTCAGAATTTGCTAAGTTCACTGGTCAAGATAGTACAAGTATAATAGAACATGTCAGTTGGTATCTTACATAGTTGGGCGAAGCATCCATTAAAGAGGCTCATCGAGTTTGTTTCTTCTCCTTGTCCCTATTAGGACCAGCCTTTACTTGGTTTTCATCATTGCTAGTTAATTCCATTGTCAATTGGACTGACTTAGAGAAGAAGTTTCATACATATTTCTATACTGAGACAGGAGAAAAGAAAATCACAGATTTGACGACCATAAGGTGTTGAGTTTCTTCAGAGGTTTCGAGAGACTAGAAATTTGTGCTTCTCATTGAATCTAACTGATGATCAGTAGCTGCTTTAGCTGTGAAAGAAATGTTGCCAACATAGAGGGAGAAGATGCTTGGGCAAGAGTTTGACAATTTAGGTCAGTTGGCTCAACGAGTGGTAGCACTCAATAGCCAATTCCAAAATATGTGCAGAGATACCCAATTCTAGAAGAGCACCGCGATTGCCGAAGCCTATAATCCATATTCAGTTGATGATGGAGATGAGGACGATGAAGAAGAAGAGATTGTTGCAGCCAAATAGAATTGGGGTAAGAAGACAGTGATGGTGCCAAATCCTTGGGGAAAAGGGGTTGAAGAGAGCTATGGTTTTGACGTCACAAAATCGGACAAGCTCTTCAATTTCTTCCCTGAGAAAGGACAGAGCAAATTGCCCACCAATCATGTTATGTTACCTCCTGATCAGTTGAAGAATAAGAAGTTCTGCAAGTTCCACAACGCCACTTCTCATTCAGCAAGGGAGGCTTAAATTTGATATGCCTCGGAAGATGAAAGTTGATGATAATCTTTTCCCAAGAGATCAAAATATGGTCAATGTTAAGTTGCTCAGGGGGAAGACTAAAGTCCTAACATCAACTAGGCCCAAAGAAACTAGAATAGTCGATCCAGAGATGTAAATATGGGCTGATGAATATAGAGAAATTAAGAGGCGTCGTGACCAACAGAAGAGCCGATATGAGCAGGGAGAGACAGTCAAGGAATGGGGTGGCGACAAGGCCACGTGTCACATCTCAAATTTTGTTGAATAAATGGCAACAACAGAAGGAAAAAGATTATTAGCGTTGGTTAGAAGAGAAAGAATATCAGCGTCAGCAGGAGAAAGAGGTATGAAAGAAAGCAAGCTGAATCACATTAGAATTGCCCTTTCTTTAGACATTATTGGAATGAAGGTTTAAAATTGCCTACTAGAAATGATTGCCCAGAGTGCAATGAGCAATATTAGGGAGTTTAGGCAATCTCAAACCAACCGCCGGTCTATCCATGCTCGAGATAAGTATTATAATAATAATATGGATCGACGCTTAAAGATAGAAGTGTTCATGACCAGCTTGGGAAGCGAGTTGTTGATCAAAACTGGGCTGATTATGAAGAAGATGGCAATGAGGAAGAGTATGTTTGGCAGGAAGGGCAATGGTGTCTAGGAGGTTTGACGAGAAGTCAGAAAAGAAGGGTACAACGCCTAAGGAATAGAGAGCTAGAGCAGGTTCAGGCATCTGGTAGACCTCAAGTGTGGTGTGCATCTGGTAGGCCTAAGGAACAGAGAGCTAGAGTAGGGTCAACCATCGGCTAATATTCAAATGGATTTTCTGTTGCCATCAAAATTTAGAGCTCCAGTAGACCAAGAAGTCTATTCATATTTTGATGAATCAAAGTATGAGGAGATAGTTTCCAATGATACTGCAAGCCATATTTGATAAGCCAGTCAATCATCGGCATTTAAAAGCTTTATATGTAAAAGGTTTCATTGATGGGAAGCCGATGAGCAAAATGTTGGTGGATGGAGATGCTTCTATTAATCTTATGCCTTATACTACTTTTTGCAAGCTTGGCAAGGGACCAGGACATTTGATTGAGACCGACGTGATGCTTAAGGATTTTGGGGCAATGCATCCAAGACCAGGGGCAATAAACATCGAATTGATAATTGGAAGTAAGACTTTGCTCACTATATTCTTTATCATTGATGTAAAGGGTTCATACAGTTTACTCCTTGGTCGCGATTGGATTCATGCAAATTGTTGTGTACCATCGACCATGCATCAATGCTTGATTCAGTGGCATGGAGATGATGTTGAGCTGGTTCACACTGATGATTCTATAAGTATCGCAATAGCTGATCCAATGTATTGGGAACTGAAAGACTTTGAGTGTTTTTTCTGGCAAGCTATGGGAAGGAGGCTTCATTAAAATCAATGATGAAAGCCAACAGCTAATCCAAGCAATCAGCTCTGAGAGTTTGTTTTAATGGATAATCTAGTAGATGGTACAGATGGTAAACTAGGATATGGCTTTACGTCGGCCGATAAATTAGAAGAGATAGATATTGGTTCTGGAGATAGGCCTAGGGCGACATATATAAGTGCTAAGTTGGATCTTGAGTATAAGCAAGAGTTGGTGGATTTATTGAAGGAATTTAAAGATTGTTTTGCCTGGGAATACTGTGAGATGCCTGGTCTAGATCGATCAATTGTTGAACATCGGTTGCCAATCAAACCTGGATATCGGTCGTTTAAACAAGATCCGAGGAGATTTAACCCAAATATTCTTGATGATATAAAAAAGGAGACTGAAAGATTGCTAGAAGTGAAATTTATCCGACCATGCCGATATGCAGAGTGGATATCGAATGGTGTTCCTATGTATAAGAAAAATGGGAAGTTAAGAGTTTGCATTGATTTCAGAGATTTGAACAAGGCTACACCCATGGATGGCTATCCGATGCCGATAGCCGATATGTTGGTAGATGCAGCAGCCGGGCATAAGGTTATTAGTTTTATAGATGGCAATGCAGGATATAATCAAATTTTTATGGCTGTGGAAGACATAGCAAAAATAGCTTTTAGGTGCCCTGGCGCAGGTTGTGATGACCTTTGGTTTGAAGAATGCGAGTGCAACTTATCAGAGGGCGATGAATTATATTTTTCATAAGTTGATCGGTAGGATTGTTGAAATCTACATTGATGATGTGATGGTAAAATCTAAAGAGTACAAAGGTAGCTGATTTGTGGGAGACTTTGGAGTACACAAGAAAATATGGTTTAAAGATGAATCCCAATAAGTGTGCCTTTGGAGTATCAGCTGGATAATTTTTGGGTTTTATGGTCCACGAGAGAGGAATCGAAATTAGTCAGAAATGTATGAAAGCAATTGATGAGGCAGTGCCCCCAACTACTAAAATAGAGTTACAATCTTTTCTTGGTAAGATTAATTTTATTAGGAGGTTTATTTTAAATTTGTCAGAAAAGGTTCTGTCCGTTTTCTCCCTTGTTTAAGTTGAAAAATGATCAAGAATTTCAATGGGGTGACGTACAACAAAAGGCGTTTGAGGAGATAAAAGAATATATGAAATGTCCACCCATGCTTATCCCTCCTCAGCAAGGTATGCCTTTTAAGTTGTATGTGTTGGCCGATGACCAAACGATTGGATCGACCTTAATGCATGAGTTTGAAGGAAAAGAATGAGTTGTTTTCTAGTTAAGTAGAAAGCTTTTGGATCCAGAAACAAGATATTCTCCTATTAAAAAGTTATGCTTGTGCTTATATTTCTCTTGCACTAAGTTGCAACATTACTTGTTATCGGCTGAGTGTATAGTTGTTTCCAAGGCTGATGTGATCAAGCGCATGCTATCAATGCCAATATTAAATGGGAGAATGGGGAAGTGGATTCTTGCATTGTCAGGGTTTGACTTGAGGTACGAATCGGCTAAAGCAGTCAAAGGGCAAGTAATAGCCGATTTTATCACTCAACATCATAGACCGAGTATTGGCTATGTAGAACTGATACCTTGGACGCTATTCTTTGATGGATCATCATGCAAGCAAGGTGATGGCATTGGTATTGTTATTGTTTCACCTCGGGGGGGGGGGAGTTTTGAGTTTGCTTTTCCAACAAAACCAATGACTACCAACAATCAAGCAGAAGATGAAGCTATTCTTAAGGGACTTCAACTTCTTCATGAAGTAAAGGCCAAGTCAATTGAAGTATTTGGAGATTCATAGTTAATTATTAATCAGTTGATCAGCCTATATGAATGTAAAGATGATATTCTGAGGGGATACTATGATGAATCCTAGAGGTTACTCAAGGAGTTTTCTCATATTTCTCTTCAGCATATTCTGAGAGCACAGAATCAGGAGGCTAATCGGTTAGTTCAAAGTGCGTCAGGTTATCGAGTGTTTCAAGAGATCTTAAGCAGTGAAACCTTAACTGATGATTGGAGAGTTGAAATAGCCGATTACCTTAAGAATCCATCACAGAAGGTTACTAGGAAACTAAGGTATAAATCAACTAAGTATGTTTTGCTAGATGATCAGCTATATTACAAGACAGTCGATGGGGTGTTGCTTAAATGCTTAAATCAAGAAGATGCTAAAGTGTTGATGGGTGAAGTACATGAAGGGATATGTGGGGCTCATCAATCGGCTTACAAGATGAAATGGATTATTCGCAGGACTGGATATTTCTGGCCAACAATACTAGAAGATTGTTTTGAATATTATAAGGGGTGTCAGGATTGTCAACGTTTTGGTAATATTTAGAAATCACCTGCATCGGCTATGAATCCAATAATCAAACCATGGCCGTTTCAAGGTTGGGGGATTGATTTAATTGGCCAGATTTTTCTGCCTTCAAGTAAAGGACATAAGTTTATATTGGTAGCAACAGATTACTTCACTAAGTGGGTTGAGGCAATTCCTTTGAAGATGGTAACCTCAAGGAGCATGGTTGATTTTGTCAAGGAACATATTATATATCATTTTGGGATTCCTCAAACTATCACTACTGACCAGGGTACAATGTTCACATCAGAAGAGTTTAGAGATTTTGCTGCCAGTATGGGAATTAAGTTATTAAATTCTTCTCCTTACTATGCTCACACTAATGGCTAGGTAGAGGCGTCCAATCAAATTATGATTAAGCTGATCAAGAAAAAGATCAAAGAATAGCCAAGGAAGTGGTATTCAACGCTTAATGAGGCATTATGGGCATATAGGATGGCCTATCATGGATCGATTAAAGCGTCACCTTATGAACTTGTGTATGGTCATAATGTAGTCCTTCACTGGGAGATTCAAACTGGATCGAGGTGTGTCACACCGTAAAATGATTTGTCAGCCGAAGTTTACAAGAATCTTATGATGGATGACATAGAAGACTTAAGTTGCCATCGACTACGTGCTTTTGAGAATATCGAAGCCAATAAGCTAAGGATTGAGAAGTATTACAATAAGAAGGTCAAGAGCAAACAATTTTCTGAAGGAGACTTGGTCTGGAAGGTGAAATTGCCAATCTAGTCAAGAGATAGCAAGTTCAGCAAATGGTCACCTAACTAGGAAGGACCTTATCGAATTAAACGTTGTGCACCTGGCAATGCTTATATTTTGAAAATGCTAGGAGGAGAAGAGGAATTTGACTAGAGCGATCAATGGAAAGTATCTAAAGAAATATTATCCTAGCGTTTGGACTAATACTTGACAGCCTGTTTGTTGAGTCATTGGCTCTAATAGCTAGTACCGGAAGGGTATCACCTCTAGTTCAAAAGTAGACACAAAAGGGTAAAAGCCGATATGATATGTACCGCCTATAGAGCTTACCATGAGAGTCATTTTTAGATTGAATCGAGTCAGATCGAATCACAAGTCGAAATCAGCTACTCCAAAATAGTTGTTCTACAGAGCCTCGAGGAGATACGCAACGGGCCAGATAACTGCTCTCCTAACAAACTGGTGTATGGATATGTAGCCGTTGTTCCTTGGAAAGATCAGAATTGCATTACGGCATATTAAGAGTGTTGAAAAAACTTAACAGCCGATGATTACATGGTTTTGACTATGATCGGCTTCTCACTTTTGCAAAAACATGAGTACAGGGCAAAAGGGGAATCGCTTTAAACGAAGAAATTGTTTGCTAGCTTCTCCTATCACAAACTAAGGGCCGGGGAACACTTTACTCACTATGTCTTTGGCCTGAGAAGTGAAGGCTATAGAGTTGGTGGCGTTGAAGAAGTCCTTAACCAGGTGCTCATGGTCCTCAGGGTGTTCGGTGGCTGGGAAACCATGGGGAAGAAGTCGAAGCTCATGACCAGAGCGGGCTTGCGCAATAGCCAATGTCATGGCAGCACCATGACGAACACCATGAAGGGCGACTTCTCTGACACGGTTTGGGACATCGTACATATGAACCACCGACATGGCACCCATAGCGTTGACAAATCTTGTCGCATACTCTGCAGCTGATTAAAGGTTTTCCAACTAGGCCGATAGGTCTAAAAGGATTCAAAGGTGGGATAATCAAGATCATGAAGATAAAACTAAGAAAATAGAAGATTGTGGTGGATATCTCACCCATGATTCTAGCCTCGGCCTTGGCTAACCTCGCTTGAGTGGAGTCAGCCCTATGTTCCGAAATGGTGAGAGCGTCCTACAGCGCATTCAGATGAAAGTCCATCCACCCAAGATCATGGGTTGCATTCTCCTAGCAACGAAGACGCTGATGTGGTGGCACAGACTCGTCAAGAGCCTCTTTAGTAGACCTCTTGCCATTCTCCATGTCTTCGAGCCTATTAGAAAGCAAATCGCACCAAAGACATAGAAGGTTTGGAACAAAGCATGTTATTTTTGATCCACAACCATGGCCCATATATATAGCCTAGGAGGTGAGAAGATAGGTTTCATCGAGGTTACGGAATTGAAGTCAGATATGGAAATGGATCAACACTCTGGAAATTCAAGGAACGGTTCATAGAAAAACAACAGGTTTAGACTTATTGCTTCCCATAATTACAGATACAGTGGGATTGATACAAAGAGTTTACATTAACCAACGATCAACCCACTAAGACTTCCTTGGATTAAAGAGAGTCTGGATCCCCACAAGGCCAAAGGTCATCATGGACCGAGTCATATCGGCCCACAGGGAGAGAAAAGGCCGCCATCTAAAAAGATGCCCATATATCCAACTGATTTCTCGGCATGAGCACTTGATAGAATGAACAAGGGGAAAGTGTCCACACATTTGAACCCTTGTGAACACTGGAACAACTCTGCGATCATGGTGAGAAAACTCAGGTGACGTCACAAGAATTCTTCTAACCGTAGCACCTGATCCTCTTACTCGACAAGGCACTAAAATGAGCGACACAATCGCCCTATGCACAAGAATTCATCTAACCACTCAAGACCCTCATAGTAAGGAATTAGACCATGGAAGGTCAAGCAGAGCCAAGGGCACTCAAGGAGGCAAGCAGAAGGGAAACATGACTGAGTCATTGGGTTGCTCTTGCCAGGGTCAGATAAGCATTTATAGTCGGTCTAGAAGATTGAATCCAAACGCCCATGAAGCAATAGTGCTCTCATGAAACCTTGAAGTGTAGGCTCATAAGCAGGCAAGGATGTTGGTAGGCCCTAGATCAAGGTTTTCTACCCGTGACTACAGACCCATCGGGGGTACAGACATGGCAATTTTGGAATAAAATTACTTTTATCCCAAAATTGGGGGGCATGTGTTTACACCAAAATTTGGGAAGAGAAGAACGCGGGAACTTGAAGCTCCTAAGATTGTATCATCAAGAAATCGATCTGATGTGAATGAATATCAGCTGGTTTTGATGCAGTGTTGGAATCGACTATTTTATGGATGACGTCAGCAGACAACATCGATGGACTATGTACGGATGGCGTAGGGAGAAAAATGTTGGACTCTACAAAAGGGAAAAGGATTAGAGTCCAAGTTATCTTAAATTAGGAATGTTTTCTTTTATTTCCAAGATTGTAATAAGTCGTGTTTGAGTAGGATTCATGTTTAAGTCCCAGGTACAAATATTGGACCCTGGCTATTGTAAGAGAGATCCAATCAATCAATACTAATTACTTTTTTTGGCTTCACGCCAACCCTTAGGAGTAGGAGTACTGTAGATCTCGGCGAGTTCTTCAATAAGCAGGGCTGCATCGATCCGGTCAACCTTTGGCTTGTCTGTAAGTACCGTCATGGCTTATACTTCTATTCGTGAGGCTGCATCGGTCCGGTCGACCTCTTGCGGGCTCTAGTATAAGCTAGTTATCGATCCTTATCTAGTTCAAGTATGACTACATCGGTTAAGTTCGACCTCCACTGCTCGAATTAGATTAAGGTCAAGTTATCGGATCTGCCTAACTGTGACATCCTTCGGGTAGATTCATTAAGTTACCGATCTTGCTGATGTTCTTGTTGTCATTAGTTTCAGCAATATCAACCTGCCCGATCGAGATCGATCTAGATCGGCCTCATATCCTTATAGTCCACCGTTTATTCTGTCACATTACGATGATTCTTACTTTAAACGACGAATTATGTTTTATCAGTTGTTCTACTTCGATCTTGATCGTGCATAGTACGTGGTTAAGGCATGTCTGATCTTGAGAAGGTTTTTAGTATGTTGTTGAATCTAGTCTATAGCTCGCTATTATGGCTGTAACGATCCAGTCGATGCCCACTGTTAGTACTTTAGATCGAAGTATGCTAGCTAGTAGATTTGTTTTCGACCAGGCATGACCTTAGCTGTTTGGTGTTTGCTATGCCTGCATCGGCTAAATAGCCGATTGCCTATACTTCAACGCTTACAATGTGTTTTAATGATTCTATTAAATGTGAATAGATCTATTTACTTTAAAGGTTTAATCTGTTATCTTTATTATGGCTGCCATCGATCTGGGTGAACCCCATTGTTAAGGATGACAGGTTAGATCTGATGAGTTTATAGATCTGTCCATGTTAAACAATCGATTGTTCACATGTTGTAATCCCTTTTCTATTTGAATCGGCTATTTCAGCCGATTCGCCTGTGTTTTCACAGATATGGCATGCTTTCATGAACCTATTGAAGTATGGTCAGTTCTATGGATTTTCTGGTTCTAGATTATCATCATCATCATAGCTGCATCGATCCGGTCTAACCCCACTGTTGACGGTGATGGATTAGATTTAGGTGGTTCGTAGGTTTGTCTATATCAAACAGTCGATTGTTTGCATGGCATATCCTTTTTTTACTGAATTCATTAGCTCTACACCACGTATTGATAAAATCTAATTTAGCTAGCGATGCATCTTTGACGTTTATATGTTAATAGCTTAAGGGAAACTGTGGCAAAACTGCCTAATCTAATGCTTCTCAGGAGTGCTTGTCTTTCATTAGACACTAAGCACTCAGGGGAGAACATTAAATTACTCGGTTTTATCGGACACACCCAGGGGAGAACCCAAAAATCCATATTTTTCCATCAGGATCACAAATGAGAGAATAAAGCTTACATCATTCTTAACAATTTCTTACATCACTTTTAATACAACATCAGAGTATAATATTTATTATTATAACAGCAGAATGTAATCATATTATCAGAGTTATGAACAATTTAATTGAACAACGGAATAAAAACATCTGATCAGAATTATAACGGAAATAATTATCTAAGCATGACATGATGAATCATGGATATGTAAACTATGACAACCGATTATAAAACTTTTATTTATAAAAACATTTAGTGAGAGTTATAAATAAAGACTATGATCGCAGCGTAAAGGAATCCTCTCTGAGCCCACCAGGAGGAATCCACATACAAAGGTCCGCTCTAGCCTCCACCTGTCACTTGAAACAAGGGGAATAAAACCCTGAGTACTCAATTGTAATCAGTAAGACTTACCCGATAGGAGGAAAGAAAATACTCTAAGGATATGCAAGGCTATCTGGCTTGTGGGTTTATTGTATTTGCAGGAAGCATTACTAAGCGTGCATCCTTATATTCGATTTTTGTTAATAGCCGCATTGGTTCATTAACTAACCATTCTATGTAAGCACTTGTGCTACTTTCAAGTAGGTGGTAAGCAATTAGATTTTCTTTTTCCATTCCATCTTTCATCTTTCAGTTTTTACTATGGTGCTAGACACGAAACAAGCCATACCGGATTGTCCGGCGATTCGCGAATCAATATCGCCAGCTGGGTACCCCAAAAACACATGCCCCGCTTGTACTCCGGGCACAAGTAGGACCAACCCATCACCCTCCTGTCCTGGGGTCCTAGGTCCCCATCCAAACTGGGACTCCAAGCCCCCGCCCCTGAGTCCCAGACTCAGTGCGGTGCAAGGACCTCCTTCACCAAAAAGAAACTCTGACAGTCAGTCCAAAAAGAGCCGAAACCCACGACAAGAGAGCAACAAGTTTTTCAAGCGCCCATACACAAGTATGTGCTAAGGATAATAAATCTGTGACTTGCCCACGATGCCTTATGCAATGACCGGTCCTTAACCGACATGGATAGGGAAAGTAGTGTAACCAAGCCATGCCCCGCGTCCATAGCGATACGACCTCTTACACCCACCAATACCCAAACCATATCCCTACCCGGTCACCATTTTCCTTTCCACCATTTTTATATATTCCAAGTGATAATAATACGGTAATATATTTCCTATCTCTTACGAGTGACAGGCAATCACTCGACTTCTATCGGAATCCTGTAGCATAGCATTCTACACGATCCTGTCATACTAGTAAGACTCATGGGATAAAGATATATATGCAGGTGGGTTTCATTCAACTCCTTAAAACTTAATGCACAAATATAATTTAAACTATAGAAAAGTAGAGGTTTTGCACTGTGGCTTGCCTAGGTAAGATATATATTAAAAAGTTAATATCTGCATCGTCAGATCATCCACCATCATCTGAATAGAAAGCCCATTGCATCATCTTCTGGAAAGAATACCATTACACCATCTTTGGATTCCCAATTATCCTTCAATTGATCTGTTGATCCATCATCGTACCTATATGATATGCATTGATACAAATACATAGCTGTAAATAATCAACGACAGCCGAAATGCTTAGAAATCCGATTACGTCTCACAAGCTAACGAGATAGTTCTAACGCGCTAGTCTACGTATCCATGTTGTCGAATAAGGCGTCATTTCCCAATAATTATTTTAGTTATATAAATCCAAGTTGTTTCTTTATTTTATTCTATTAATTTAATCTTTATTCTCAATAGGACATCATTATATATCTAGCAAACTAATTATTCTAGAGCTACAACAATTACAATGAGTACCTAATACTGCTAGGAACCTACTGTAGAAATTCTAGATCCAACACTATTACCAATTCATCATAGAAATTCCTACAAGTTTATGTCTTAACGATATTAAGTATCTCAATTTAATTATATAGCTTCCAACAATACTACCAAACTATGTGAACAAGGTATACTAATAGGTAGATCATGATTTTAGGAGACTAACAAAATTGGTTTCATAATTTTTGGACACCTACACAATTTTATTTTAAATTTATAATTTACCTTGCAAGCTAAATTAGAAACTACTCTACAATTTGAAAAGGCCGGCGTCAACGAACCGGCCCAGCTGCATGGCAGCCCAGTCGGCACCAGTCCGGCCCAGGCGGACGGTGCGCGGTGGCCTAGAGCACAGCGCTGCACATGTGGCTCAGCGTAGGGGCGAGCGGCACCAGGCCGGCCCAGCAACGCGGGAGCATGCCGGCCCAGGCGGGGCGCGGCTCGTGACGCGAGCGGCCGAAGGCCGGCCCAACACGGGTGAGCCCCAGGCGCGCTCGACCGATGGCCCAGGCGGCAAGCTACAACAGCGCGGACGGCCTAGCAACTGGCCCACGCACGGCCTGCCCACAGAGGGCGCGCAAATACGCAAAAAGAACCCTGAGCTTACCTGAAATTAGCTAAGCCCCTATTAGCAAATCTATGAGTCTAGCACTTTTGCGAAATGAACCCGGTAAGACTCCTATTTGTGCTTGAGCCCCTTTTTCTAGCTTAAAACAGAGCCGCGCAGAGGCAGGGGAGACCGACCGGCGGCGATGCTGAACACGGCGGCTCCCGGTGGCCCGACGCCGGTGACCCGGCGCAGCGGCACTTGGCTCAGGTGAGGTTGCGCAGGTGCAGGCCCCCGACGCGAGCGGCCTGGTGGACGCGGACCGGGACAAAGGCGGCCGAGGTCCGGCAAAGTAGAGGAGCTTGGCACTGGCAGCCATACATAGGGACGACGCCCAACGGCCTGACCATGGGGAGGTGCGGCGAGTCGGGGCAGAAAAATAGGAGCTAGGCTGCGGCTCCTGCGCGGGCTGAGGACCAGCGGAATCGGGGGGGGGGGGGGGGGTACGCATGCACGGAAGAGGCAGCTGGGCACGGGCACGCCTGGCCACGGCGGTGGACCGAGACGGAGGGGTAAGGACGGCGCTCACGCATGGTGCAGCGCTCCAGGCGCAGCGGCTGCGCAGCGGCCCACGCGCGGCCGCAGTAGGTAAGCCGGCAATGGTGGCGTGGAGGTGCGCGGCCGGGAGGCAACGTGGCTGCTGTGGGTACGGTGGGGTCAGCAGCGAGGCTCAGGCGCACGTGCACTGAAGGAGCGCTCACGCGAGCCAAGGAGACGGCAGGCCGGCCGCGGCGACACCGGTGCTACATGCGGAGGAGCACAACGCCATGGGCTGCAGCACGGAGGTGTAGCTTCGGACCCCGAGATGGCGTCGTGGTGCTGCGGAGTCGGAGCCCCATCGCGGCCGTGGAGGCACGCATGCGCTCGCGCGGGGAGGGGCCGGCACCGGCAGGCGTGAGACGCGGTGCAGCGGCGCGCGACCACAGTGAGATCGTGGCGTAGGGCAGCGCGACCAGCAGTGACTGCGGCCACGGGCGCATGATACGAGGAATGGACCGGTGGCGCTGTCACAGCAGTGGTGCTGGCGCGCAGGGCAAGGGAGCGGACGCCCGGGTACCAAGCGCAGGGGGGCGAATAAGCAAGGACCTACTGCCGCTGGATAGCTCGGCTGGCGCTACGGCGTACGCGACAAGATGTGTGATGCTTGCGTGCGTGCCTAGCTCCGATGGTAAAGAAAAAGGGGAGTAGAGAAGCAGAGTCAGACAGAGGCAGCAGAGGTAGGCAAGACAAAGACAAGCAAGGCAGGCAACAGAGGCAAGATAGATAGCGATGTTGATGGTGAACGCAAGAGGGCAGCAGCTGCAAGTGCGGCTATGGTTAGAAGGACGAGAGCGGACAGGGATAGTACAGAGCAAGCGCGAGGATCCATCTCGGACGTCCATGTGGGCTGCTACTCTATTACTGTTAACGTCCGACAGCCGGGGGGGGGGGGGGGGGGGGGGGGGGGGTCGGCAGTGACCGTCATTGGTGGCTTTCCTGTGTCTACGGACCACAGGAAGATCATGACAAGGTCATCTTCATGGAGGAGCTGGAGGCAATTAGGGACGCCTGTTAGGGACCTTGGGCCATCTGCGGAGATTTCAATTTAATCTTATCTGAGGCGGACAAGAACAATCAACGGATCAACCGCACAAACCTCTCCCGTTTCCGGCGCACCGTTGCGTCGTTAGAGATGCAGGACCTTCACCTGCACGGGAGGTGCTTCACCTGGAGTAATGAGCGCAAAAACCCTACACTGGTGCGGCTAGATCGGGTGCTTGTCTCCATCGATTGGGATGAGATGTTCTCGAGCTCTCACCTGCGCACCCTGGAGTTAGATGCATCCGATCACTGCCCGCTTCTCCTACATACCAACATGGGGAGCATGTCCAAGGCGAGATTCCATTTTGAAGTTTCCTAGCCCAAATTCGAGGACTACGGGCAGATTGTCTCGGAGGCTTGGCGCGGGCCAGTCAGCTCGCTTGGGCCGCTGGCATGCCTCAATGAAATGCTAAGGTCCCTCATTCGTGCTCTTCAGAGCTGGTCAGCAGCCAAGATCGGCGGGATCAAGGAGCAGCTGCTTATGTCCCGTGAACTCGTCCACCGGTTGGGCATGGCCTATGACACTAGACAGCTCTCGGAACCCGAAGCCGCTCTGAGGAAGCAGATGAAGCTGCACTGCCTTGGGCTAGCGTCCCTGGAGAGGACAATCGCCAGGCAACAATCTCGCATCAAGCACCTCACCGAGGGGGACGCCAACATAGCGTACTTCCATCTGATAGCACGACGAAGGAAGCGCCGGAATTTCATCCCATCACTGAATAGTGAAGGCCACGTTCTAGCGGACCAGGATGGTATGGAACAAGCATTCTTTGATCACTTCAGCGGGGTCTTCGGCACATCGGCTTATGGGGGAATGTCGCTAAACTTCAGCGCCCTGGGGCTCCAACCCATCCATTTAGCTGACCTGGATGCGGACATCACCTTGGAAGAGGTATGCGCAGTGATCAAGGAGCTGCCTGCTGATAGGGCTCCGGGACCTGATGGCTTTACCGGCGCGTTCTATAAGACATCGTGGCATATGATTCAGGAAGATGTCATGGCGGCAGTGCAAGCCTTCAACGTGGGAGATTTCAGGGGTCTGGACAAACTCAACAATGCGCTCATTGTACTACTGCCCAAGAAGGTTGGCGCTTCCTTTCCGGGGGACTTTCGACCGACAACCATGATCCACAGTTTCGCCAAGTTGATTTCTAAGATCCTTGCGCTGAGGCTAGCGCCCAAACTCAATGAGCTGGTGGACAGGAACCAAAATGCCTTCATCCACTCGAGGTCAATTCAAGACAACTTCAAATATGTCCAAAGGGCAGCGGTGCTAATAAGGAAGAAGAAGGTTCCAATGATCCTGCTCAAGGTAGACATCTCCAAAGCATTTGACACACTCTCTTAGCCGTTTTTGTTAGAGCTGCTGCTAGCAAGGGGGTTTGGTCCACTACGTCAGAAACGTTTTTTTAGGGGCGGCTCTTAACCCTTTGTAGGGGCGGTTTTGCCAGCCGCCCCTACGAAGGGGTGGCTACAAATTGCTGATTTGTAGAGGTGGAATTCAGACCGCGCCTACAAATCGATTCGTAGGGGTGGCTGGATATTGAGCCGCCCTTACAAATCAATTTTCAGAAATCACGAAAAAGGGGCAAAAAATAGCATTTTTTTAATCCGAGGAGGTCCCCATCGGCAGCCACACACACCAACTCTATCGTTGCAGCATTTTTTTCATGATTTTTGCACACTTTGCGTCGGTTGGGTTTTGAACCCGCAACCTTTCGCTCGCGTGTAAACTTCTTTACCACTGCACCTCACGATCACTTATGTCTATATTTTATTTTGGTTCCCCACATATTATACAAAACTAAGCATAAATTAATTATTTGAGGCCCTAATCTAATTCAAATGAAAAAGTTGTCAACTACAAAGTTTTATACCTTTTCGAGATCTACAACTTTCATTTTGGTAGTTTCTCCATCCGAGGTCACTTATAAAATTTGAATTTTAAATTTGAGAAATTCAAACATAGTTTTCCATGACAAGATGATTTCAAATGAGAAAGTTATCAACTACAAAGTTTCATAACTTTTCAAAATCTACAACTTTCATTTTTACTGTTTCTCCATCCGAGGTCGTTTAAAAAATTCAAATTTCAAATTGTTGGAAACTCAAACATAGTTTTCCTTGACAAGATGATTTCAAATCAAAAAGTTGTCAACTACAAAGTTTCATAACATTTCGAGATCTACAACTTTCATTTTGGTTGTTTCTCCATCCAAGGTCGTTTACAAATTTTGAATTTTAGTGCTTAATTTTTAATACTCGGCGTCTATTTGTAGGGGCACTTCAATATTGAGACACCCTACAAATCTTCAATATTGAGCCGCCCCTACAAAGCATCCAACTTATAGAGTAACCTCCCCCTAAATTTATGCACACAAGTATGGAATACTTGTAGGAAACATGCACATTGATTTTAGAATAAAAAATACCACTTGAAAGATGACATCACATGAATGTGAGAGTCATTTTCGAAGGCGATATTCAGGAGAAATTTTCTACAATTTAGACTTTGGCACATATTAGATGAACAATTGAAGGACAAGCTATGTGCCGTGCTCCTAAATAATTTTAAACCATGTAGGATTGCTCCAAGGAATAAGAATGAAACCGAGCAAGCCTACCATATGAAATACCTAGTGTATGCATGACAAAAGATATAAGCATGCAAATCCAAACCTAGGCATGAAGAGTAACTAGATGCTAAAAGATTCTAATTGTAGAAAAATTTAAATCTAATACCAATTGAAGTAAATTGAATCTAGTTACCTAACATTGGAAGGGGAATTTGGGTTCATAGTATTCACTAACCCACTTGGCAATGATTTTGTCCATCATGATGCACCCCATGAAATGCATCCATACTTTGCTAAGTCTCCAAATTCCCCGAAGTCCATTGGACTTCTCACTTCCCTTTCGGGGTCAAAACCTTCTTGGTGCTCTTCATGTTGGAAATGATTTCCTTTGGCACCCAAAAATATTTGACCCTATTATTGGCTTGCTTGTTCACCTTGATGGACACCACCTTGTCATTTTTCTTATTCTTCAACAGATAAGGTGTGGAGGCATTCTTGTCCACCTTGTTGGTGTAGGTGTTGGAGAGCTTGCTTGTTTGCTTTTTCTCTTTCTTCTTTGCCCCTCCCGCATTTTTCACCTTGCACTCATAGGACTTGTGACCTTCCTTGTGGCACACATAGCAAACCATGGTTTGTCCTTCATCAAGCTTATTTACTCCATTGACGGTGTTATCTTGATGAAGTTGGGCTTGCTTCGCCTTGCCTTTCACTTTAGTCAAGTCCTTGGTGATGAAAGCTACTTTTTGCTTGAGTTGCTCATTCTCCTTT